>NW_026634224.1:53702-80175 GCF_024868665.1 Triplophysa rosa
CATGATAGAACCTCTTGTTTTATGTGGAGAGAGTCAGTTTTGGCATTCCATATACTCCCTCTCTCCGGTGTGGCGTCTCTGTTCCCGCCCTTTCGTCTCCTCGTTATTGTTTGTTAATTAGTTCATGTCCTGCACCTGTCCCCTCTTGATTTATCCCCTTTATAATGCCCTTGTGTCTTCTGTCTCGTGCTGGTTCATTGTACTGTGTCGTGTTTGTGTAATGTGGTGAGTTCCTGTCTTTGAGTTAGTTTAGTTTATTTTGTAGTTGTGATGTGTTTTAGTCTAGTCCTGTTAGTTTAGTTAGTCTTGTTCCTGTTTCTGTGTTTGTTACTTTACCCCCACGTGGGTCTTTGTTTTGTTGCTTTTTATTTATTAAAGTTTGTGTTAACCCCTTACCCGCTGTCTGCACCTGGGTCCTCTGTCTCCGTGTCTCTCACCACCCACCATTCATGACAATACCATGTGGTCCTGGCAGAATGGGGTCTGTGGAGATGTTGGTATCTAGCATCTGAGGTTTGTCACTATCACTCCCTGACATGTGCTGACACAAAGATTCTTGGTAGTCATCTTCAAATTCAGACTGGTTACTTACAGCTGAATTCTCTGCAGATACAGCAAAATAATAATGAACAGATTAGACATAGTGTCAAATCTTTTAGCATCTGGGTGCTGAACATAAGCAAGGAGAAGAGCATTCAGGTCTCAACTACAACACTTAGAACTATACATACCTCTGTATTCTGGTGGGGTTGGGGGTGCTTGTTGATCTTCACCAAAAACTGATCCTGGAAAATGATGTCAAATATTTTAACTACTGAATCAATGACTAAGGAAAATAAACATTAAGAAACAGTCAACGAACCTTATTCTTTGATCTATACCAGAATATGTTCACTGTATTTTCAGGGCAAATATGCTGCATGTATACAACACTGATTTCAGCTGTTTTAGTTTGCTTCATACAAAAGAAACAAAGTTTCCCTACAAAATCTCCCTACAATTCCCTCACGTTTCCCTTCACATACTTGAAGTTGCAGGAAGAATAGTGGAAAATGATGGGTGCTGCTGGCTGGGTCCACAGAAAACACTGCCTGTTGAATCCTTGCTGGCTGCTTCTGTTCCAGTGACATTTTTGTCTTGCTGCCTGATACCTTCTTCTGCTGCTGCTTCTGCATCAACTACACTTGATTTAATCTTTTTTTTGCGGAAGAAACTCTCTATAGCTTTACATCTCTTCATGGCTGGCTCTTTCCCCTGCCTTTAAAAGAAACACTGTTGTTGAAACACTGGATGTCTGTTATTCTCAATCTGAACACATTTGTTTCAAATTGTGAATGCATTTAGTCAGAAATCTTGCTTTATTACAACACAATGATGATTATTCCACATCACATACACAGCTTGTACCTTAAAAGTGTGTTGCAATTAAAATACAGTCACACATTTTGCGTGCACAGCTATAAAACCAAAAATATAAACCAAACAAGCAATCGCATTGTAAACAACGTCCGTGCCGTGCACATAATGTACATCAAACAAGCACAGTGTCGGACGGACGGTAATGATGCCAGCGTCATGAGACACACTGTAGTCACTGTCGCAGAATAAACCCCATAATACTTATACAAAACACACTAAACCACCCTGTCAGTGTTCATTGATTGATAGCGACCAGCAGATTGTACATTGTCTTTTATTAAACGCCGAAACGCACAATCGGCTGAAATCAAACACGGCTGACGCGTGACAGAAACACACTGATCTGATCCGACCGAGAAAACTTGCAAACATATTAAACCATACAGAAAGTTTACCTACCAGTTAGTTTGGTGTCAACAATCACATATCCCAAGTCCGCGACGACCGTTGTCATTTCAACCGCGGCCCGCGCTGCACATTTGAATTTTGAACTCCAGCAGAATCTAGAAACTGATTGGTGTTAAAGAGGCCAATCGCAAGACATCTTGTTGTGGGGGCACCTGTGGTGGCCAATCAGATTTCAAGAGGGGCCGGTGCCACCACTGGCCACCATGTAGACACGCCACTGCTAATGTACACACCATTTTTATGCTCCTGGAGCACATCTTTGAGCTTTAATTCACGTCATGGCGAAGGGCTGTGACTCTCATACACTCTACTGTAGGATTAAGCTATATAACTCCTTACTTAGGCTTATAATGACCCTTAATAGGCTTTGTCCATTATTTACCTATGAAGGTCCCATTAAATAAGTTACACATGTATTGTCCGTTATACACCTATGTGAGCCAAATCAAATAAGTTACACATGTATATACCATTTTTGAGCATAATAACCATGTTACAAAGCTCTACTGTTGGTTTAAGCCATATAACTCATTGCCAAGGTTAAATAATGACACTTAATAGGCTTTGTCCATTATTAACCTATGAGGGTACCATTAAATAAGTTACACATGTATTGTCATTTTGAGCATAATAACCATGTTACAAAGCTGTAATAAACAGGCTTTGTCCACTATTTACCTATGAGGGTCCCATTAAATAAGTTACACATGTATTGTCATTTTGAGCATAATAACCATGTTACAAAGCTGTAATAAACAGGTAATTGCCAAACTGAGTCACACACACTTTTGGAACGGCTCCCATAGGTAGCTAATGGACACACAATTTTAAAGCTTCTGCAGCACATCTGTGACCTTAAATGGACGTCATTTACACAGTAGAGTGCCTCTTATACACTCTATTGTTGGTTTAAGCCATATATCTCATTTTAAATAATTAAATAATCACCCTTAATAGGCTTTGTCCATTATTTACCTATGAGGGTCCCATTAAATAAGTTACGAATGTACATGCCACACGTAACACTTTTGGCACGGCTCCCATAGGTAGCTAATGGACACACCATTTTTAAGCCTCTGGAGCACATCTATGAGCCTTAATGCACGTCATTGTGAAGGACTAAGCCTCTCATACACTCTACTGTTGGCTAAAGCTATATAACTCCTTACTTAGGCTTATAATGACCCTTAATAGGCTTTGTCCATTATTTACCTATGAGAGTCCCATTAAATAAGTTACGAATGTACATGCCACACGTAACACTTTTGGCACGGCTCCCATAGGTAGCTAATGGACACACCATTTTTAAGCCTCTGGAGCACATCTATGAGCCTTAATGCACGTCATTGTGAAGGGCTAAGCCTCTCATACACTCTACTGTTGGTTAAAGCTATATAACTCCTTACTTAGGCTTATAATGACCCTTAATAGGCTTTGTCCATTATTTAACTATGAGGCTCCCATTAAATAAGTCACGAATGTACATGCCACACGTAACACTTTTGGCACGGCTCCCATAGGTAGCTAATGGACACACCATTTTTAAGCTTCTGGAGCACAACTATGAGCTTTATTGTACATCATTGTGAAGGAATGTATCTTCTGTGTACAATATTATTGGTTTTACCTGTATAACTCATTGCCAAAGCAAATAATGGTAATTTAGAGGCTTTGTACATTTGCCACGTATGAGGGCCCCTTCAAATAAGATAGAGACGTAAGAAATAGTGTGTGTGATGGAATCTATCCATCGTCATTGTGAAGGGCTGTGACTCTCATACACTCTACTGTTGGATTAAGCTATATAACTCTTTACTTAGGCTTATAATCACCCTTAAAATAGGCTTTGTCCATTATTTACCTATGAGGCTCCCATTAAATAGGTCACGAAGGAACATGCCACACGTAACACTTTTGGCACGGCTCCCATAGGTAGCTAATGGACACACAATTTTTAAGCCACTGGAGCACATCTATGAGCCTTAATGCACGTCATTGTGAAGGGCTGTTCCTCTTATACACTCTACTTTTGGTTTAAGATGGATAAATCATTGCCAAAGCAAACGAGACCACTGACAGGGGTCTTACTCTGTCTAGCTAATTTTGGGCCCTTCGGGTGAATCGCAGATGTGAGAAAACCTTGTGACACCGCGCTTTTATGTGCACGTTCGACTCGAAAGTCAAAGAAAGGGGCTTTGGGCTGTTTAAGCGTGTGTCACACAGCCGCTGGGCTCAAATGAGGCAGTCATCTCCAAGACGGGGTCCCCCAGGGCGTTGGGTGGCGTCCGGGTCCCCGCCGCCCCATGACGCTTCCGTTCGATCGCGGGCGCTCTCCCCTTCATTTCGGCACCTCCGGGCGACCTGGGAAAAATTTGGGGGCGTCGGCGAGCAGCGTCCATAACTAGCCGTCCGGCGCGTGTCAACTAAGTTGCACGTTACGTTTGATGGCCTTAGGCATGGTAAGCTGTCTTGACAGCGTCCACAATCCAGTGGGCCAACCTCTGACCCCCCGGGGGGTGGTTCGATGGCTGGCAGTGCGGGTCTCTCGCCGGGGAGCCCCCGGGAAGAAGACTAGCTCTGCTGGTTTGCCTGCCTGGCGATGCAGGTCCCCGCACCGTCGATTTGAGAGTGCTGAGGGCTGCAAAATACATTCGATGTTGCGCCTCGCCAAGACGCAACGTCGAGTGGCCGAACACCGTCTGACAGAGGGTGAGAGCGGCTGTGAAGAACACCCAGGGAGATAGGAAACTCTTTTCGTGAAAAAGTGGGCGCTAGGCCCCTGTGGGGCCTAGCGCCCCTAGCTGATGTAGGAACGGGGCAGTAACCGTCCCGGATCGACCGTCCAACGATGTCATGGCTGGATACGGGCCCGATGGTATTAACCTCCCTGGGGTCTTCCCGTCAGGAACGCTTCTTCCTAGAAGGTTGTTGACGGGGTGGTGGTCTCCCCTTCGACGCCCTCTTCCGGGGTGCCGCCTGGGTAGGGAGCGCTGGAACCGGAGCTGGCACCGGAGTACACTCTAACCCAATGCACACGGCGGCCCGGGAAAGCATGGCCGACATCCGCCTCCTCCTGAGCTCGACCCCCCGTAGGAGGGAGCTGCAGAGAGTCGTCGGGATCGGATGCCAGCAATTCACTCTCCGATGTTGCGATGGACATCTCATCCTCATCACGCATCACTGGGGAACAATGAGGCGAGCGAGACGGGGTGCGAGCAGTCCGCGAGCACTTGGCTGACGGATTAGCGCTCGCAGAAATCCCCATATCACCCTCGCCACTCGCCTTGGCGAACGGAATGGCCTTAGCCATCCTCGTCACAGCCCGGGAAGCATGCGAGGTGGTGGCTGATTCTCGGGAGAAAACAGCCACCCGTGACCGCAACGTCGCAGTGCTGGCAAGATGAGTCCACGAAGGCTGTCTCAGCGTGTTGGACCCCCAAACACCTGACACAGACATCGTGCTTGTCCCCATCCTCCAAGAGGACACCGCACATAAGAGAACAGCGGGACATGCCACGCTGGAGAAATTAGCTCTTTTAGAATGCAGACGGTGAGTCACCGTCTGCAGGCTCGAACACCTCTGGAACCGCCGAGACGCCCAGGGGAAGTCACTGCAGGAAGGGACAGTCCGCTGCACCACGTCGTAGAACCGGCAATGTAGAGCTTTTGCTAAGCAGCAAGAGAAGATCTTCATAACCGAAGGCTCCGAAGAACAAAAGGTGAATGAATGATGCACGCCGTCTCCCTTTTATACCTGGATGTCCGGGGCGGAGTCCGGCATGCAAATTTCATTTGCCAATTTTCATTGGCCTTTTCTAAGCAGTCGGAAACGATTGGTTCTCAGGGACGAACCCCATCTGTCGGTTCGACACAACGTCGAGAGACCGACAGAAAGGGAACATTACAATTTTTATCATTTTAAGATGGCCGTTTGGTTATTTCAATTGGAAATAAAACCACAAAACTGTTTGCTCGAGCGTAGCTAAACAACATTGTCCTTATGAAGCCTGTGAGCTAAATGAACACAAGGTTGTAGTTATGCATTTACTTATTCACCATTGTCTCCATGTTGCCAGTTCTTTTGTTTGTACCTGAAACCTGGAGCACCACTTCAGCTCAGTAATGCAAGTAAAAAGTTATCAAGCAATTATTAAATAGCAGCAAAAAGTGAGTAATGAAATAACAATTGATGGCAAATAGAACAGATACAAATGATGGAAACAGTGTGTTTAATGTAGGTCTGAAAGAGTTATTTAAAGTAAAGTGTAATTAAATGGACAGGCTGCTATAAACACAGGCACTCACTGTTGTGCTTAAAACATGCAATAGGCGAAATGTTGTTCAACTCTTATGCTTTCTGACTGATTAAACATAAAAAACAGTGATTGTTCTAATTGTCTTAGTTGTGTCCGGGGGAGACCTGGAAGTAGTGTTGATACAGTACACAGCCAACAATGAGGCATGGAGGGCCATCTCCAGTAGGGATGGGCATTTTTTAATAATTTCATATTCTAATATTTGAGCTCATAAAAACGAATATTCGAATATTGGTTTATTTAAATTAAGTTAATAATGACATAATTTGTTACGTTTTCATTTAGTCACAATTTCACATCAAGCTTATAATTATGATTAAATATTCATAATGCATTAATATTATATCCTGTGTATCGTTTTTTTATGTTGAAAAAATAGAAAAATACATAGAAACTGCAGAAAACGGACTTAACAAAACGAACAAAACACAACGTATATTGACAGTCTGTGATATATGGTTATCTTGTTTTTTTTGTTTTACATGTTCTGAATCTGTCATGATTCTGCCTCCCTATGTCATGTAATTCTTGATCTTGTGGCAGAGTCATGACAAAGCCTTCGGTTTTATGTGGAGAGAATCATATTATTGTCTATCATAACATAATATGCGTTCTCTCCAGTGTTGCGTCATTGGCCCCGCCCCTCTCGTTTCCTGTGTTGTTTTCCCGGCCCTGTTTGATTACCCTCACCTGCCCTGTTATTATCCCTCGTTTGCACTCCTCTTTATATAGTCCTCACGTTTTATTGTCCTGTGCTCCTTCATTGTTTGGATGTGTGCTCGTTTGCTTGCTACCTTGTTCGCCTGATTTAGTAAGTCAGTTAGTCTTGTAGCCTCGTCTTCTTGTTGTTGTCTTAGTCAGTGTAGTCAGTGTTATTGTTCTTTGTTAAACATTAGTTTAATGCATTATGTTTTCCCCATCGTGGGTTTTTGTTATGTGTTTAATAAATCTTGTTTTGTGTTAACCCCTGGCTGCCTGCAATTGGGTTCTTCCAACTGTTTCACGACATGTTCTTGATAAGAAAAACAAGCATATAGGTGTATTTTACTCTGGTGAAAGTCTGTTCAACAAGCCGACAGCGAAGAAAACGCGCTGCTCTTCTCTAACTCCCGGAAACAAAACCCAGATATGACAAGAATATTTGGCTTTATTGTTTATAATGTTGATAATAAATAAAGTAAATGGGCTTGACATCTCTGTTAAGATCCTAAAAAATACCCCGCAACAAAGACGGAGCCATAGTGCTTGATTCCCTGATTACGTGACCATCATCTTTATATAAATATTGTTTTCTTTGTCGTTCACGGTCAGTGTCTGTCTTGTTTAGCTTTGCATTGGATTTGCATCAATAAATAAGGTAGGCCTATTTATTTCAACTAAGGTAAGGAATTACAGCGCATTTTAAAACAAACAAACAAAGCATCCCTGCAAATTTATTTACAGGCTGTAACTTGAAGGCGACGACCCTATTTTAACTTCTAGAAGGAAAATTCTTGCTTTTAGGTATGTAAAAATGTGCCAGTCTTATGTTAAGGCCAAATTCATTAACATTTGTTGCAGTGAAATGTACATTTTCATGTTTGAAGTTGTTGAAATTAGCATTACTTAATATATTTTTAACGAACGAATATGAATTTACTAAGAACAACCGCTGCAAACAAGTAATGGTAATACATTAATTATTGTTAATCATTTAATATTACGTTGATATTTTTATACCTAATGTAATGTTAACGAATTCTGTGGCTCACCAGTTTTGAAACATTTTAATATGGTGACGTGAGCCGAGCATAAAACGCGATCCGGGCATCCAGTGTGTAAGCTTAAAATATTTAAACGAGCTTGCAATCTACAAAGATTTAGGAACACATACAAATGATTTTTTATATTTTCTGTACATTAAAAAAATCATTACAGAAGAAGTGAAGAAGCGTTAAATAAGACTTGACTCTAAGGTCTTCTGTAACGGTAACTTAACCTTGTGGTGACGCAGTTTTATTCTTATGAAAAATAGGAATATTCGAATAGCATTTTTAATATTCAAATAGTTATTGCGGATCGAATGTTCGAATATTCGTGCACATCCCTAATCTCCAGTCCCGAAGCTGTTCTGAACAACCGCTTTATCAGAGTGTTCTGGCACAGAGAAGCCACGTCCAACCCACAGGAGCAGAGACCCAGTCAGAGCTCGAACCCTGGCCAACAGCAATCCTCAGCAACACGTAAAGCGTGATACCCTGTTGATGCTTTATATTGTTGTATTCATACCTGGAGTAAAATGAATGCAGCACTTGTAACAGTTTTAATATGGTTATTTTCATTCAAAATCCCCTTTTCTTTTCTGTTGAATTTATATTGTTGTTTAATTGTTCTATATGTTACATTGTATGGGTTAATATTTTTCGTTTTAAATTTGAATGTATATGTTCAATTAGGATGACAAATATGGTGCACTGTCACCTTAAGAGAATATACTCCGCTGGCGCTCGTTTAGCTCGCTCAGATCACTTCCTGCTGAGCCGATAGGAGGTTATGCTGTGTCTTAACGAGCAATGTAATGGTAATATTGTTGATACTTAACGATATATATATATATATATATATATATATACTGTATAACTTATATATATATATATATATCTTGAACTAAAAATGTATTGTTTTATTGGACATATTTTGCACAGTATGACTATAAGACTGTATCAGATTGTGACTGTATTAGAGGATAGCGCTTGTTAGCATGTTTAGCTAACGCTCCGTTTGCCCCCAGGGTAATACCAAATACAGAGAACTACCATCACATGTTCACAACTTATGCTCTCTTTATGCAGGTATGTCGTTATTTCATGCACTGTACAGTTATGTGATGCATATTAAGTTGTGCCGGTTAACTTGTTAGCCGCATGTTAAGAACGATGTATAAATGTGTTCAGCTCGCTCAGATCACTTCCTGCTGAGCCGATAGGAGGTTATGCTGTGTCTTAACGAGCAATGTAATGGGTAATACCAAATACAGAGAACTACCATCACATGTTCACAACTTATACTCTGTTTATGCAGAAAATAAACGAAGCTGAACAGACAGAGACGTGTCTTTATTGAAGATTATCAACACAACGCAGAGATGATTTCCCGCCGTTACACACTGACTGTAGTTCAATACTCAGTCTCTCTGCATACTGTACATAAAGTTCCAAAAGTTAATCTGTCAAAAGCAGTGTGTGTCAAAAGAGTGGTTTTCACTTTGTCTAACATTAATTTCATAGCAGCAGCTATATAAGGCTGCATCATTTAATTATGATTATTTGTACTGATTAAAAATCAGTCATAATCCATGACATTGCTTTGCATCAGCTGGTTCTTTGCCTCCACAGAGTTAATCTTGTTTGATACTGTAATTCCATGGTCATCAGAATACTGAGTTCTGTTTGATTGGAATTTTAAGGTGTGTATTATAGTCAGGGGTGCACATACGTTTTTCTATCTGGTTCTCAAGAGAGCACCTGGAGATTGGGTTTGGTGCTCACATTGCACATCGTGTGACAAATTATATTTACCTATTAAAAATAAAAGTAAAAAAGTAGCTACTTTTTAATGAACAATAAACAAAATAATAAAGTGGGATAATACTATATTTATATTACTTTAAAGTACACTTAAAATACAATGATAATGTGGGATAAAACTATATATTACTTTAAAGTACACTTAAAATACAATGATAATGTATTTCTCAGTGTTGAAGTCTCGAGACTCGGTCTTGAACTCGGTCTCGAGACCCTATTTTAATGGTCTTGGTCTTGTCATGGACTTGTGTGCATTTTGACTCGGTCTCGACTCGTACTCGAACATGTTCGGAATTGGACTTGTGCCCGAGTCCACTCGAGTCCCAGCAAAAATATTAAACACATGGAAAAGAAATCCCTTTATGGGCCAAAAATGAAAGTTGTTTCTATAGCTTTTCATGGCGTCTCCTGATTGTCTAATATTGATGTCCAGTCTGTACAAAGTAAAAACTGGTTGAAATTTTGAGTTTACACATGGAAATAAATTAAGTGAGACTGTTTTAAATAAACTGAGCTGAATGATTTGAGCGCAGTAAGATAGCAAGCAACCATTGAATCAAGGTTAAAAATTGATGATGTGTCAATGTTCATTGCATTGAATCAGTATCACTTTTGTACCTGCAAAAATCACCATTATTGTGGTCTTTTTTAGCTTTAGTTGAGCTCTTGGCTCTTCTATTTTAATGTTAAATTAGGTTTCCTTCAGCCATAACTGTGTGTTAAAATAAATTAGTTGTAGCAAAGAGATGATTACTTCTGAATGGTAATGCATGCATTTTGAAATTGTCTCTGTGGATCTGTAGTTTGATATACTGTGATTTTTTTAGGAATGAACATATTCACAAAATGTTAAACCACTTTAACACACAATGACATCAAGAATCTGCATATGAAACTCAACAATGGTGACAATCAACAAAGAAAGCTTCATGCTGCAATGCATGTTGGGTGATCTGTTTATCTGAATTATTTTGACGATTGTCATCATTGTTGAGGGTTATATGATGAGGGTTGATGTTAGTGAAATATGTTTGTTTATTTTCTCTCAATACCTGTGCATTGACTAGCCAGAGCACTCAGACCAGTCATCAATTGATCAATAATGTTTAAAACTAATACATTTTATTACAGCCTGACAATTTCCATGAGAACAACCCCAACTTCTGTAAAAGCATGTCTGTCTTTCACAGTGCACAAGTGTTTTTATAACACTATTACATGACCTGAACGAATTAATTTAACAAAAGTCAAGGATCAAGAGCCCAACTAAAGCAAACACTGATCACGATAATGGTTATTATTGTGGGTACAAAACTCATTTCACAGAGTCTCATTTCATTTATTTCCATGTGAAAACTGAAAGTAGTCTGATAAACTCCAGATTTGAACCAGTTTTTACATTGTACCAAGGTCCCCTGTACGTCAATATCAGACGTTCAGAAAACGTAATAATGGGCCAATAAAGGAACGTCTTTTCAACATCGAAAGATGCAGAAAAGACATCTTGACATATTTTTGGTCAGGGGGAAGTCATAATTGTAATAAAATTGCCTTTACAACACTTACTATGTGGCCTTTTTTACCCTCAGCTAATAATATTTTTAAACTTATATCAGTCTAAGTAAATAAAACACAGTGTAAATGCCATGGTATATTTAATGCACTGAGCACTCTATGAGCTCGGTGCCAGTTTTATTGTTTCCACCAAACATTTAACATATTCTTGAAGATTTCTATAGGTCTCATCTCAGATCTCTTGTCCTAGGACTCGGACTTGACTCGGACTCGACCCTCTTTGGACTCGGTCTTGACTCGAACTCAACCTACTCTGGACTCGGTCTTTACTCGAACTCGACCTACTCTGGACTCGGACTTGACTCGGACTCGAATGAGCTGGTCTCGACTACAACACTGGTATTTCTTATTGTTTTTCTTTTTACATTAGTAAATATTAATTTTCAACACCAATTTTGAAACCTAAAACAACAACCTTTTTGGTTTTTGGCAGGTTGCTGGGAAGTGCACTTGCGAACGCACATGGAGACTTGCGGTGCGGAGCTAGGATCGAGCATAGAGAAACACAAGCTGTCAAGTTTAAACAGCTTGTCCTTTTAGAAAGTTCAAGAGAAGCGGTGTTTTGGTAGACGTGCAGCGCAGCGCAGTGCGGTTCCAGACATTCACAGAGGCTGCGCGTGCCGCGTGCTTCTCTAGTAACGAAAGCACAACCAACAAAGGCGGAGCTACCAATACCAGTGTTGCCAACTTTTGCAAGACAAATAAGCAACTGCAGCTCCAAAAACAAGCCCAACATTATTCATGATCATCAATGTAATTTATTATCAATTATTTATTATTAATGAACGAGCCTGTGTCATTTTAAACTGACACTACCCTGTTTGAAAAACACAAACATAAATTATTTTACAAAAATTAATTGCAAATCTCTGATGTGAGCAGTATAGGCCTGGAGAGATGGAAAAGGAGAAGATATAATGACCACTTAACGTAGCTGTAACAGCCACACATTTATAATAAAGTAAAACTGAACTATATGCATTTGATGTATACGTTTTTAAATTATATTCTGCAATGATCAATACATTTATTTAATACAATAAAAACGTTTGATGTTTACCTTATAGCCTAATAAATAGGGTCATCCCTCCCTACCCCTTTGCTGCACCGTGATCAGATCTGAACACTTTTCGTTCATTTTCACATTTCATTCTAATCGTGACAGATGTAATACATTTAGTTTAGTTGGTAGGGGAAAGGAGGCGGTGTGTTTGAGGACAAATGACGCTATTCACACGTGCTTAGGCTTGAATAACGCTGTGTACAAAAACGCACAGATCTACACTTTTAACATGTTTAATGATGTAGCACGGTTATAAAATGCTTTTTATCTTTAAGTGAATATTTCATCTGTTTAGTATATTTACCTCCGATTACCCAAAGCGCACCGATGATTACGTGAAGAGACCACTGTAGCATTCTTGGAATCTCTATGTTGTTTTACGTGCTTAGATCTGTTGTGTGACCCTGCGGCGCCGCACAGACCAATCGGCGCGTGACATCATAGTACAGCGAGAATGATGCGACAGTAGACGTCTCTGTATGCTTTCAAATAGCTCTCGCGGTGCTGTGATGGTATGCACTGCCGCATGTAGTACAAAAAGCCTACCGTAGAGCAGACAGTGTTAATGGATTGAACAAAATAGCGACCATAGATGTAAAGAAACAAAGTTGCTTGTCAGGTTCAGAACAAGCAACCATATTTTTTAAAATAAGCCCCAAAACCTGCAACAAGTGATTTTTTAACGCGACTTGACAGAAAAAGAAGCCCAAGGTCGCGTACTATAAGCGGACTTGGCAACTATGACCAATACTCCGTTTTTCATCATTTACACCCAGGTCCCGTTTATCACCGGGAACAAACGAGATATCAGTAGATCTGGCAGCATTCAGTACAAACAGAAATCTTATCCAGTATTACATTTAGTCGGTATAAAACAGTGATTGTGCATCAAAAGGTTTCATGTCAGTACGCAAATGAGCGCTCTAAACTTATTTACAGAGCACATTTTTAATTTTGGTCGCGCATGCGCACCTGCGCACCACTTATGTGCATCCCTGATTATAGTTATACTTTATCTAATGTTTAGAATGTTAGTGGAATTTAGTAATATCATTTGTTTTCTGTTTAGTTTCTATTTACCCACTATTGTATTGATGTCTTGTTTTTTAGGAATGAATTATTTCCTCAACAGAGCCACCTCAACTGGATGGTAATGAACTTTCCATGTCTAACGCCGGCTTCACACTGGATTAGGGCTGTAACAGTATGTGTATCGACATCGAACTGTCACGAAATTACGTAAGGGTTCTCAACTCTGGCCCGCGAGATCCTAATCTCAGCAGGAAAATGGATCTCGCGGGCCAGAGTTGAGAACCCTGACGTAATTTCGTGACGGTTCGATATCGATACACAAAACAGAGTTATCTCATTTTGGAACCAAACTCTTCACAATATATATGTGTGTGTGTGTGTGTACTGGTTTAGCTATATTTGTGAGGGCCAAATGTCCTCAGTACCACAGTGAAATACGTGTGAACCCAGTTGTGAGGACATTTTACTGGTCCTCACTAAATAAAAAGGCTCATAATTCGCTCAAATAGTGTTTTTCTTTAAATGTAATAGAGTGCACATGTTTGTGTGATTATTAGGTTAAGGGTCAGGGTTAGGGATAGGGGATAGAATATATCATAAGCCTGATATAAAATCAATGGAAGTCTATGTAATGTCCTCACTAGTATAGTCAAACAAACCTGAGTGTGTGTGTGTGTGTGTGCTGTGCGTGCGTGTGTGCGTGTGAGTATGGTAAAACAGGAAATAATACATGTGCAATTTCAAACTAATGACCCTATACTTAAAAGCGCTCTTTTTTCCTTCTTGGTCAACCAACCAATCACAGTCTTCAAAAGATATAGCAACAGGGTCAGCCCCGCCTCCTAACTAAGATAAAAGTTTTTGTCTTTTCCTTGCTCAGAGTTTATCTCAGATTGGTCCTGAATCACTTTTAAACTAAGACTCCTACGTAGAAGTTTTTAAGCTAAATTAAGAGTTTTCTTAGAGGATTCTTAGAAGCTTTAAGAGTACGGGCCCAGATGTTGGCTTACAGTACTCCACACTGACTTCTTTGCTGTTCCCTGAATGACTGACTACCGTGTTATAAAGTAAAACTGAGCACCTGTCAGTTTGTGGAGTTTGTGTTGTAAAGTCACAAATGTGTATCAGTAAATTGAAGGTTTTGTTATGAGCTGCCGTTTTCTATTTTTCTCTCTCACAACACAATAGTTTTACCTTTTCAAAGTCTTCACTGGAGGTGCATAAATATACTTAAAATAGACTAAAATATGTTCTACATATTCTCCATACACTGTAAAAAATGATTCGTGGCCCTAGTAAATATGGCTCAATTAAATAGGCTGATTTTCCTCAAAAAAATAAGTTTTGCACATTACTTAATTTCTTGCTATAAATGTTACTAAATTTATTGAGATTGCAGTTTGCTTAAAATAATGAGTTAACACAGCAAGTAATTTTTAGTAAAGTCGCATGAATCTGGTTATTAGTCAATTTGACTAAACATTTTAAGATTCGGTTAGATCATGTGACACAGCAGCGGCCATTTTCTGAAAATCATCTCCAAATCATCTCCTCAGACGATAAAGGTGAGTAAACTTAACTTGTTTTATACTAAAATGTTTCATAAAATAAATCCCACCAATAGTGTTAAGATACATGTTTCTTGAAATAAGTTTAATTGTGGTGGTGCACGTTTCTTGGTGTTTTAAATAAGCTCCTAGATATCAAATGTACAGAAACGTGCCTGCACAGCGCACTTAAACTTTTGTGAGAAGAAAGTTTATTTACGTTGCTTAAATGAGATTTATGGTAAACAATCACGATTGCCTACTTTTATGAAGGCATTGAAAACACGTTGATAGTTATATTCGCCGTCCAGCTCCTTGAGCTTTTTAGTTTCAATTTGACACAACGCGCCACATTAACAGACAACGTTTTTAAGTGAGTTAAAAAGAGCGCGAAGCCGTCATTGCTTTATTTCAAACCTTTCATCTGTCTCGTCTATTTATCTATACCGCGTGCGAGCGTTGCGATGCATCGCGACAAACGCCTTGTTAATGGTTTCTGTTATCTTTTGTCATGTGGCATTTTGAGGTGCGGACAGGATGTGACCGCTTACCGTGAGCTAGAAGTGCGAGGCGGAGGGTGGAACAGCGGGCTCAAATCTCTATGCATCGTGTTTGTTAGAAACCTCCTTAAAACGGCACACTGTCACTTTGCAGACACGATAGAGGAGAATTGTGTCGGCTAAGGCTAGTGATTAATTTTTCTTTTATTGTAGTACTTATATAATTGTTTGTGTGTGTCATAAACGCATATTTTTATACTGAGCAGTGGAAGTGAACAAAACACAGTAGTGTTAAGTACAATCAACTTTGTTAGTGTGACATTACACTATGGCAATGTTGTGAAGTTCTGGTAAAGTTCCATTATGTGACTTTAATATATTTGTTTTATATTTTAGTAAAGCCACTTCCTGAATGAATGTTAAAAAATATTGGGAGACCTAATTTTCATAGTGAGGAACTTATACAGAACTAGGTAAGAACAGTAACATAACAGTTCATATCGATTCTTTACATTCTTTTAATTATCAGTATGTATATGTATATATTTTATACTATTCTAAATTTATATTATACATTAATATCATATTGTTTTGTTTCAGGACAATAATGGTGAAGTTAATCAACCTTGCAGAGCACACAGTAATCACCAGAGGGGGATCTCCAGATACTCCAGATCTCCATATTCAGCTCAACACCACAGGTAACATGCAAGCATACAAGACCACACACAAACTTTATATAAATAACATAACTCTACACGGTTATCAAATGCACATACACACTCATGCATACAACACCAGAAATATTAAAAACCACTAGCCTTAGCCATGTTGATGGTTACTGTTGTTATAATGTTGTCAGAATGCCTGTTGTTTAGTATTGTTTATTTGTTTTTGTTGTACAATGAAATTTACATTTCTGAACTGCTGTATGTTTCATGTTTAAATTATTCAGTGAAAAAATAAAGCTTTTAACATTTCACAGCTGTCCATTGTTTCTGTATTTTAGGTGTTAAGAACATAAAATTATTCATCTAAATGAGCTTACATTTGATCATGAGGGTAAACTAGACTTTTTTGGTAGAAATAACAAAAAGGTGTTAGTAAAAACAACTTAAAATTGTGAGTCACACCAACCGAAAAAATTAAGCAAAATCCCTTGCTGGGAATAGGGTTAGGGTTACTCAAAAATTTAAGCAATGCCTACTAAAGAATTTAAGGTAATGCTGCTTAAAATTTCATGTAGAACTGGCTTAAAAAATTGGTCGCAAAAATGATTCACTATATTTTTAAGTAACTTCAGCGTAATTTTTTTTCAGTGTACTTGCCTTTTATTCAGGTGTGCATTATTGTTATGCGGTTGTCTTTAACAGGAAGATAATTAGGTTGAGAGTGACTCTAAGGACCAGCACCACTTCCACTGTATTTGAGAGTAAATGGATTTTATATTAGTCTTGTATAGAAGGTTTGGATGCTTTAAATATGTATTTTAGGGGTGTAATGGTATGTGTATTTGTACCGAACCGTCACGAAAAGTCACTTGGAAAATTCCAAATGGGAGTGATCATGCCTTACTCCCCTCGAAGGGCAGTGTGCCATTATGTCAGGGTTCTCATCTCTGGCCCACGAGATCCATTTTCCTGCCGAGAAACTCTGATAAAACACATGTACAAGCTAATCAGCGTCTTTAGGAACAGACACATTCAAATGCAGCAGGGCTGCCCAAATTGCGTGGCGTATCGCATTAAAGTACCGCGAGAGCGATTCAGATCCATATGGAGCAGTCGGCACTTGAATTACTCTCGAGGTATTTTAATGACATACGCTGATAGATTTGTGCAGCCTCGCATTAAGTTGAACGCGTCTGTTCCTAAAGACGCTGATTGGCATGTTTAGGTGCGTTTTATCAAAGTTGGGGCTAAATTCTGCAGGAAAGGGGATCTCGCGTGACAGAGTTGAGAACCACTGACAATGGCACGCTCTGCCCTTCCGAGGTAGTAAGGCATAATGATCACTTCATTTGGAATGTTCCCCGTGACTGTTCGGTGCGAATATAAGTACTGTTACACCCCTAATGTATTTGTGAATGTATTTCGTAAAAATAATCAATCAACATGATGTTTAATACATTATTACAGTCTAATTTATCTATTAGTTTTAAGTATTTTGAGATTGTTTATTATGTTAACTTGTCAAGTAATTTCACCGAGCTGAAATCAACATCGAATCAATGTTAGGTAAGGGAACTATTTCATCGATTTTTAATGACAATACATGTTATTTTGTATTTTTTGTCAGTTGTCTTATTTTGAGAGTAATAATATATAATATTGAATACGATATTATATAATTTTAAAAGGACCAAATTTAGACTTGAAACGGACGTCTTTTTATAGACGTCTTTTCAACGAACTGAAAAAGATGTCTTTTCACCTTTCACTTTTCAACCAAATTTGGATGTTGTTTGGACATCTGGCAGTGACATCATTTCAATGACTTTTTGCTGGGTGGGATATGCTTGTGGGAAATAAGAATAATTTGGCCTGGACTCAAACCTGCATCGCCAATAGATACATTGATACACTTGTGCAAAATTAGAAGCAACCACTGCATTACTTTTAATGCATAGGTTTATGAACTGAGGACAAGGTGCTCAAAGAAATATCAAGGGACAAGCACCCCTTCTGAGAGGTGGTCATGGGCCTTGCCACATGGAAGGGTTCAGCCCTCATCAGAGAGGTGGTCATAGGCCTTGTTTGAGAGGAGCGGGTGAACGTGGAAGAGGACAAAAATCACAGACCTAGACACCGGCAGCAACAGCATAGAGTTTCTAATGAAATCAGAGCTATAGTATTAAGGTTAATAACCTGCTAGGTTAATCTCATTAAAATGTTTGTCCTGCCAAAATTCCTGTATCTTTTTCAACATGTCACTGTCTGCATTAATAAATCCTTCTTTATTAAGTTAGATCAGCAATTGGATGGGTTCATCTGGAATAACAAACCAGCTCGTATTAGGAGATCAGTTCTTCAACTTCCCAGATCTGAAGGTGGCCTAGCACTTCCAAATTTTCGAGGGTATTACTGGGCATCTAATATTAACAAAATAATCTACTGGGCCAGCCTCAAATGTTCTGCTTCCAGTCCGCCCTGGCTACATATTGAGAGATCCTCTGCCTGTTCCTTACATTCTTATATTTACTCTCAACTCCCTATCAATGTACATACAATTTCAAGCAATCCTGTGGTCAGCAATACTGTTAAGATCTGGCTTCAGTTTAGAAAACAATTCGGTTTGCACAGAGCTTCGATTTACATGCCAATTTTTAACAATCATTTATTCCTCCCGTCTCTTTCAGATCGTGCCTTCGACATCTGGGCTAGTAAAAGGTCCCTCTACTTTGAATGACTTGTATGAAAACAACGTTTTCTCCTCCTTCTCTTCTCTATCAGATAAATTTGATCTTCCTAACAGTCATCTTTTTCGTTTCTTTCAAGTGAGGCACTTCACACAAAAGCTATTTCCGCATTTTCCTAACCGCCCCCCTGAATCAGAGCTTGATTCCATTCTCACCCTCAACCCTGGTCAAAAACACTTGATAGCTATCATTTATGAAAATATTCTTTCTTTAACCCCATCTCCAATAGACTCTGTTAAGCAAACTTGGGAGCAAGATTTGTGCATTGACATACCTGAGGACCAATGGGAGAATATTCTTAGTCTAATTCATTCTTCGTGTATTTGTGCTAGACACACTCTAATCCAATGTAAAGTGCTACATAGAGCTCATTTCACTAATGCTATAACTGGCAAAAATATTCCCTGATAGAAGTGATGCCTGCAACAGATGCAAGCAATCCCCAGCTGATCATCTTCATATGTTTTGGTCTTGCCCAATGTTACATGATTACTGGTCTGAAATTTTCAGAACACTCTCGCAGGCCCTTAGCACCACCATTCCCCCTAATGCATTGACTGTTTTGTTTGGCCTTTCCCCAGATTCAGTTGTATCATCTACAGCACGCTGCGTCATTGCCTTCACCACTTTGTTAGCTAGGCGTGCTATTCTCTTGAAATGGAAAAAATGTCTCTCCCCCATCCCATGAAGATTGGATACGAGAAGTGTTGCAGTGCGTCCACCTTGAGAAAATTAGATACTCCTCCAAAGGATCGCTGAGAGCCTTTTATCAAACATGGAGGCCTATACTGGCAGTCATTGAAAATCTTACTGTGACATCTGGACCTCCTGATTAAATTTGTATGAAAGGGCTATTCAATTAACTTTTCTTTTTTTTTCATTTGTTATTTTAATTGATACATGTGTATGTTTATTTATTAACTTTTATTATGATTATTTACATATTTCTTTTCATTCTGATGGTGGCCTTTTGGGGAGGGGGGTGGGTTTTCGGTGTTGTGTTAACTTGTGCTCCTTGTTTTGTCTTGCTAGTAGGGTTGCACGGTGTACCGGTGCTACGGTAGCATCGCGATGCCAAAGCTTCAAAATACCCGCGATGCCTCTCTATTTTTGAAATGGTAGTATCGTAGTACCGTAGTTAATGTTGCATATGCGCATCAATATTTATGTGAACACTTACATCTGCCTTTTGCGGTGTTTATCTCCAAAATGAATGTGTGTTTTGAATGTCTCGGACGAGTTAATGATTCAAATTGGCGATTTGAACGCGTTAGTTAAATGATTCACTAACTCAGTGGAAAATTGACGCCACCTACTGGCCGTTTTAGTTCTGTAAGCCTAATATTTCCCTTTATAAAGACTGCTGTATCAATTAACTTTGTCCAACATTTGAATTTGTTCCTACGTGAAAAATGATCTAGTGTACTTTAGTATTTACTACAGTAAACTACTAAAAGTCATAGATACTAGTGTTTTTGAGTCTTATCATAGTAAATATTTAAGTATACTACAATTTATAGTATTTACAAATAACTAAATGTATTTGCTACAATTTATCCAATTACTACAGTTAATACAACAACATATTCTAGTGCAAAGTATAATACAGTTTACTATAGTATAAAGAAAATGTTTCATCTAAATCTGTGTTTTTGGTATAGATTTGAATTATATGGCACAGCATCGTGATACTACTTGGTATCGAGATACTTCAGCTGGTATAGTATCGTAAGACATGTTTATGGTACCGTGACAACCCTACTTTCTAGACATCTTGCTTTTCTAAAAATTGATGCAACACTTGTATATCTGTCAAAATCAATAAAAAAATAAATAATGAAGAAATTCGGTAGCACATCATAGACGATGATGACATATGACAAGAATGTGGAACAATGTGTGCTGAAAAGGCATCAGGTGTCTTTAAAACAGCTATACCGGGTACCTTTTGAAAGAAATGCAGATCCAGTGAAGCAAATGAGAATTGAGTATGTTCAGTTTCAAGATGACTATTGTGTGTGCGTGTTGGGGGTCCTCCAAAAATCAGTCTTTGTAATTAGTCTTTTAGAGGGTGATGGAGATGCTGCTGAAAACCATCACAAATTCATATTTTTGGAGGAGGCAGGCTATAATCCAGCCCAAACAAGGTGAAGAGTTCGGAATATAATTGGCCAGCTAGCAACCATCCAGGTACCTGGACAATGTGGAGCCAATATCACAATGTGTGCGAATAGCAAATGATGATGTGGTAGGACCACCACATATTTCTATTTTTTTCCCCATCACTGGCTTCATTGTTAGCTACAGAATCGGATGGTTTAAATTAATGTAACTGGGCACATCCAAGATCAGACAACACAGCTTTGCATGAGGATGTTTGTGTGAGATAACAACTATCTCGTGCCATATGTACATTATTACCACATCTGTATGCAACGTGTTTCTTCTGTAGAGCAGTTCCAACATTAATACATAGACTATTATTAAACCCTGAATTGAAGCTTTGGCAGAACCACAGAGATTATATGTTTAGCCATATGGCCCTCTGGTTTATTTTTGCATTTTGTAACTGTTTAGTGGATTTAATTGACATTGTGCCTGTGTATGAAAGGGCGAGAATATGCATCAGCTCCAAATGGAGTTGACGTGCAGGCCTTTGAGGTTTAATTGTTTGTTGATTAGATTAACGTTAACTTCAAGGGCCAAGGGTAAATTTCAGTTGGACTACCGCGTCTCTTTTTCATTTGATGATCTGTGGTTTTTTTAAAGTGGTGTTCTGGAAATTAGCTGGAAACATTGTTGCTATGGCACATTTAACCAATTCAGATGGATTTGTGGAAGATGCTATCATCTTCTCGCTGTCAAACGAATTGTATTGCGTGTAGAAATAAATCAATTCAAAGTATAAAAATTATGCTCAATAATGTTCGTGAACTTCACACATTTAAAAACCAAGCTAATGAGTAGGCTGTGCAGAAGCAGGTACTGTAGTTTAATTAAGCTGAATAATTAAATTGTACGTGTTTGTGTTTGAGATATAATTTCAAAAGAGTTAATTAATTACACTCAAATTAAATAAACACTTCAACTCATATGCAGCAGATTTTTTCCTCTGGTGACTGCTCCTTAAAGACAGTCAAACTGATTAACTATTATCAAGAGTGTCCATTAATTAGAGGAGAAATGACACTTAAGGCGCTGCTTGCTAATTGTGTTTTGTGTCGATCTCACATTTTGCTACATGCAAATGAAGTACTGAAAAAGTTATCAACACGTTTAAAATGTGGTACTGATTAATTGAGAAAAAGATCAAAAATAAAATAAAGACATAACTTAAAAAATGTTAAAGCCAAATCAACACTTGCATGATCAGTATCTTTATTTTAGAGGTTTACGTAACATTTGACCATTTGACATAAATCATGACACCTGTTATTTGAGTGTCAAAAACATTTAAAAAAATGTATGTTGCATTTTTTATGTTATATTTTTTAAAGGTGCATTACTTGAAGTGCATGACTTTTCTATGAGTATACACAAAGTATCCGTGGGGTCAATCTCTTTCAATAGGTGGTGCAAAATGAAGCCACCAGCATGGACTTGCCTTATAAAAACAGATAATTGTGTGCACTGGCTTTAATCATTGGCAAATTGTTGAAGAGAACAATATAGTCTCATCTGTCCAGGCTCAATGCTCTGTCCACATTGTCACTAAAAACAAAGAAAACAAAAGCAAGCGTAAAGACAACGTTTGAGGTAACACCAGATGGGTTCTGTGAAAAATATTAGCATTAACTGGGATTAACCGAGGACAATGGCAATGTTTACATGCACAGACTTTTGTGAATCCAAATTTACATTTAAGCTTTTATCCAAAGTGACTTCCATTGCATTATCCTATACATTTTTATTCTAAGTATGTGCAATCCCCTGGGATCGATCCCACGACCTTGGCATTGTTAGCGCCATGCTCTTACCACTGAGCCGAAACGGCCAGTCGCACGTAGTTATAGAGCACTGACTAGCCAATAGGAACAGGGGAATGTCCCGGGAGGCGTGACGAAAAAAAAAACACACAATTAGAGGTTCGAATCCCACCTCGGCCACAAATATCAAATGAGCTTGTGATCATTTTTCTTATCTCTATGCACTCAATGTATTAAAAAAGTAACATTGTGCACAAAACTATAAGTAATCTTGTAAAAACTATCTAAACTAAAAACTGTGTATCATGTCCAAAATGTAAAAGAAATTTATTCTGAATAAACAATTACATTATAATAGGAGTTAGTTATTATTGTTTATTTACTATAAAATATTTGATTGTGAATAAATGAAATGATTGAATGAATGAACATTCTGATCATGTTTTAGAAACATCAGTCATCTTTATTTGTAAAGATCCATTACCTTTTTTTGGACACATTTGTAAATGTTTTTTTTAAAAAGAAATATGTACAAAAAACAAAGAAAATGTGTTTTTTTATTAACAATATTAAGGAATGCAATAGAATATTAGGTGATCATGGTTTCCTGTCTTCCTGTGCCAAATTTGTAGTACTTTTTACATTTTTATTTTGATAAGTAATTAAAAAATGATCATTAACAAAAAACTCTCAGTTTTGAGCTGCATTGGGAGAATGGGCAGTGGTAGTGTTCTCAGCATCTGAATTACTTGTTTAACTGTTTTTGTGTATTTGGAGCGGCACTACAATGCTCTGTTCCCTTCCATACATACATGAACACATTGAAATAAAGGAAATAAATAAATATTTATATTATTAATTAATATTATTATTATTAATAAGTGTAACAATATGATTATTTATATATACTGTACATACATACACAAAACCTTGCACAAGCAATGCCTTTACAGTGTACATGAACAACTTGAAATAAAGGAAATAAATCAAAGTAAATAAATAAATATTANAAATCAAGCAGCATGGACTCTTGTTTACGGGCTTAATGTTCAAAAGTATAAAATGAGTGAAACCTTAAAGTAATGATCACATAAGGTTTGAGATAGACACCCCAAATCTGCCAAATTGTAAAACATTCCTAATGGCCCCGAACATAATAATAGGAAGAAAAGGAAAAAAAGTCCTGTAATAGGGGTTTGTAGGGGCTTTGTTCCAAGCATGTTAGGGCCCAAGCACCTGTGATGCTTGGGCCCTAACATGAACATGAACAGATATAATATCACACTTGATGTGCTTGCGTCATGTACTGTCATAATGTTGAATAACCCTGAAATGCATATGCTCTGCCTTTATTATCTGTGGTGACTGCATTTTGTTTGATGTCACTGCATTGCAGCTTTCTTGTACCAGCTCCATGACCTAAGGAACGAATTCAGCTAGACATTAGGTGAAAAATGAATGCATAATAAAATGTACTGATTCCTTTTAAGTAAACATATAAACTCACCGAATCCTTCACCACATCTCATGAAGTAGTTCCGAGCATCTTTGGGATACACTCCTGTCACTTCCCCAGAAATAGGATGGAATCTGGTGAAGTTGTGACCATGGAAACAGTAATAATGCTCTAGCCAGCGAAAGGCAGATGTGCAGTTTGGCAAGTGGCTCCAGACTTTATTCTTAGTCAATTTTGTCTTGATGTCAAAGTGATAAACTTCATTTCCTGAAAAGTTTTTTTGTGAACAATTGTTAAAATACTGGTAACTTGATGTAAGTTCCATATTGATGCTATGTACCGTAAAAAAAAACACTTGTGTGAGGTTGTGTATGAGGTGTTCTGACAAAAGTAGTCTGATGTCTACTTGAGCCAATCACAAAGCTCGGAAAGAGTTGGAGGAATAGAGTATCGCAGAGATGACATATTTTTGTAGGCCAATCCGGAAGTTAGCGGCGCACTAGTTCCCTCGACCGAAAGCCTATGGATTTTTCCCATAGACTTGGAAGATCGCAAAAAAGATTTGTGATGTTTTGTCTATGTTTTGTCTAGCATGATCATTGTGACGAGGGAGGCGGGACGAGAGCCGTGAGGGAACAACGTGAGGCCGGTGGCATGAGTGATAATGAGTGTCAGCTGTGCGTTACACCCGTCTCGCATCTCTCACGGAGGAGCTCCGGAAGCAAAAGAGGTGGAGCGACAGGAAGGTACGACGAGAGAGGACCAGGCCTTGACATTGTATGTGTTTTAGTTGTTTGTGTAGCTGGCAGTCGACCGCGAGGTGGCTGCCGGCCCTTTACTTTGGTTTATGCTTTGTTTGTTTATTTTATTAAGGGTTTATTTAATGTTCGCCGGTTCCCGCCTCCTTCCTCCCTTACTTTGAACGTTGTTACAATCATCTTTAAAGATTAACACAATATTTGCTATTTCGAAAGCCTTAATTCAATCGCCAGAAGTAAAAAGCTAACATGATACTATAAACAGACTACATTACGATTGCTCAATATCAACATCACAACCACCAACACAACTTTTTCAAACTTAAAGGGGTCATATATCAGAAATATGTGTTTTTCTGTGTCTTTGGTGTGTTATAAGTTGCTCATGCATGTATTAGACACGTAAAATTGCTAAAATTAAAGTGTCGGAACAAAAGATGCATTCTATCTAAAAGCGAATGTGAACCCAGACCTGCCTGAAACACCTCGTGTAACCACACCCCGATGAATGTACGTCACTTCGTAACATGATTTGACTTAAGACCGCCCAAATCTAAACGCAAGTGAGGTGGGCGTACTTGTAAATCTCATTGTATCGTCACCGCCACAGCCATGTCGCGGAGACGCTGTGAGTTTCGTTGTGAAAAGAAAGACTCTTTGTTTGCCCTTCCAAAAGATGAGACAACTAAAAACGAATGGTTACATTTTATTTGCAACACTGTTCCAGAAAAGTACAATCCGAATGTTCAAGTTTGTGCAGCGCATTTCACAGATGATTGCTTCATGAACCTGGGAGAGATCAAGGCTGGCAGTGCACTCTTTGGTTAAAAAGTGGGGCCATTCCAACCATTAAAACTTCGCTGGCGCTTCAGATTCAGATTCAGTAAGTATATTTTTATTGTAAAAGACTTTGTTACGGACTAACGCGAGTTGAGTTTGTCGTGTGTTTGTGATCTGCAAATGCAGACACGCGCGCAACGTGAAAAAAGACAACATAAGTCCTAATAATCAGTAATAAAGTTCCCACTAGAGGCAACAAATGTCGTGTTTATAATGTCTTTTCATATTTAGTATTTATTTTGGATTTATTGTCTTTGTTGAGTCGCGACGAGACGTGGCGTAAGACTGGTTGATCAAGAAGGGCCAAAGCGCTCGCGTTATTTATACCATTCCCTGCTCGTTTCTATATGATGTATATCGTCGCTGTCGGGCGGAATCCTCGCATCTCCAAAAACATTATTTTTCAGGAAATAAAAAAACTGCATTTTTTTAGTTATTAAACATTGTATCGTTAAAATTGGTATTATACCTTATATTGCTATCATATACTGTTGTGTACCAACATTAACACAACATTTCCCCAAAACCATGTTTAATCGGAGATACAAGGTTTATGACTTGGGAGCAGGGAGATACATCAAAATCTGCGGTCGCATTGAGCCTTTTGACAAGAGACGAGATTTAAGAGCTAATGAAAGCTAATGATTGT
>NW_026634225.1:0-10217 GCF_024868665.1 Triplophysa rosa
CAGCTTTGTCAATGCTAAAAAAGACCCCAATTTACATTTGTAAATGTGATCAAATAACAGGTATCACTTCTGTACTGACTGGCTTACAGTCAGGCATTAGGCCTGTATGCATTATTTAGGATCTATTTCTCATGACTCGTGTGAAACGTTTTATGATTTGAAAGACTGTGGAAGTGTTAATGGGACATTAGAAGAATATTAATCTCATTAATCTCGATAGATTAACACATCTCCTTGCTAGATGTCTCTACATTTCTGCCTCTTTTACATTCTTTAGTTTAAATGCTGTGAGGAAGACGGTTTAACTTTCCGTGAAAACGTGTGTACTGGCCAAGAAAAAAGAGAGAAAGAGAGAAAAGTGTGCCGTAAACTTGAGTCTCAAACCTGATCTGGAAATCATTCACAGATGGAGATCCATTTTGCCACTCAAAATGCTATTGGCATTGAAGTGATCACTCACACGCGCGCACACATACACACGCACGCACGCACACACACATTTAAAAGCAACATTTCTTCAGTGGTTCTCTAAATTGTACAAAAAATGGCCAGGTGCTTTTCTAAAGAGAATATACAAATCCTCTTTGAGGAACTGTAGGGCTAAAGGTGACATCAGGCTGTGAAACGCTTTCTGGTTCTATTTAGAGGCTTCATTGTGAGGTGTGTGTTGTACCTATGTCGTAGCTGTTTAATGAATTGTGCAGTTGTGTTGTGATGTGTGTTGTGTCATTTGTCATGTTGGCCCTCGCCACTATGTTTTCACTGGATTTGCAACTCTCGCAATTTCCCCGAACATATAAGTGCTTTTTTACTATGTCGTGAATGCCTGTATATTTTCGGTCAAATTTTGAACGTCAAGGACAATTTCTTTATACACGCTAATAGAGCGCGCCTGTCACACATAATGGCGCGTAATCAGAGCAATCATTTCCCGCGCGCACAGACTTGAGCCAGTTGTTGTTCTAGATCGAGTTTCCCATTTAATGAGAGAAAATTGGCATTTCAGACACTTCAATTCTGCAGGTCACAATCGTCCACCTGCAGACGTCCATTTATCTCCTAATTGAATGATATTTGTTCAGCACATGTGCTGTTTTTTGGTCGCCCGTCGTGAATCTCTTTGTAGGCCTAACGTTACCTGCTGGACATCAGTAACAGAGCAGATAAAGTGGCCGTGAAAGAGGAGCGGGTGAATTGCTGTGGATCTGTGATGTGAAGCAGATGTTTCACGCGTGGAAATGCTTAACAGGTGTTTAACCTAACGCCTCTAACAGTTAAATATGTCACAGCATCACGAGTCTAATGATCGATTCTAATGATCACGTCTCATTACACTCCCGCCTGAGCCTGACGTGTTGTGACGTATCTGCCATTAATGCCGTGTTAAGAGTGACCCGAAAACAAAACGGACAGACGCACATTTCCTCAAGAAATAATGTGTGTCGGCCTTTAAAATAATCCCCTATCCGACGAGCTGATATCACTATCAAATAAATAACACTAAAGACATTATTATTGTCATAATCACACTCTGCTAAACTTAAATGAATGCAGACTAAATAATAACACGACTTTTGTTTAATGTTTGTTAAAGGGATACTCCCCCCAAAAATGAGAATTTTGTCATGAATTAGGCTTCTCACCCTCTAGTTGTTCCAAACCTTTATAAATATCTTTGTTCGGTTGAACACAAAGAAAGAGCTAGTTTGGGGCACTTTTGACTTAAAGTTTTCTACTATAGTCAATAATGCTTCAGAATTGCTAACATTCTTCCAAATATATAGGCTATCTTTCTTTGTGTTCAACCGAACAAAGAAATGTATACAGGTTTGGAACAACTATAGGGTGAGAAGCCTAATTCATTACAGAATTTTAATTTCCGAACTATCACTTTAAGATATAAAACCTCTTCTTCGGTGTTTGTAAAAAGTGCCCCATCAATGTGAAATCATAACCCACATGTAAAACACGGAAGTAGTATTTAATAAAGTCAATTGTAGTCCTAGATACTATATTCCACATATAGTTTTATCTTTTTTTATCCTTAGTAAAGCTAAACACTATTTAGTTCATGGTTATGTATGCTACAGTATTTACTACACTTTATCCATTTAATATCCCTTACGAAAATTTACCCTGGTTTTACTACAGTTAAAACCAAAAAAACATAGTTACTGTAGTAAAACAATGGCTATCACAAAATTGGAAAACCATGTTTTTGTAAAAACCATAGTAAACGATGGTAACTGTAGTAAAATCATGGTTTTGCCCTAAGTAATCAATGCACCAAAAACCATGGTTACTACACCTGTACCACAAAAAAACATGGTTAATTTTCGTAAGGGATAGGCTAGTTAATACCACAGAATACTAATACCTGTATATAAGGTCTACAGCACAATTTACAACAATTTATTATAATAAATAATATAGCATATACATTTTTGTCATGATTTTATTCTGCACTTTTATCTTACGTGACTGAATAATTCTCTTTTATTTTAAATACTTTTTTGCGCACAAAGAAATATTTTTTACCGGTAGTTTTTCGCGCATTTGGAATGAAATGAAATGAACAGATTTAAACTGATGAGAATAAAATTACACAATTGTTGAGTGTTATATTTATATGAATGCGTATGTCACTGCAGTATCGCATGATTTACCGAAATAGAAACTCACATCGTCATTTACTGGGGTTGAAGAATCTTCTGTGAGAAGGTACATTATTATTAATATGAATAATAATTAAAATGATGATGAAATTAATATATATTATTCTTGTTTATTAAATATGTTTGTGTCTCCACACTCGGGTGCGGGCTTCTGTTAAATCATTTTTACTCACTTATTCACTAAATCAAGAGAAGAAAATAACAGGTGGTAGCTACCCACCGTATCGCTACATCTTTTCTAGTTCTTCAGGTGCATGCGTCATTAATCCATCAGCGAGTCATGTGTTGTCTCATCTGTCTGTGAAGTTATGCTGTTGTGTGTCAAACACACCCGTCATGATATGACACCCGGCTGAGCATCATACAACACAAATGTAAGTGTGTGCCCATCTTTTATTTTATATTAATAATATGATCAAGCCTTAAATTCTTGTTACTTTGATTGTAACATGTAGCCTATGTCATTTACATATTAATAATTATGATTAAAACAATAGCTAAACGTAATAATAGAACTGTTAAAATATGTTAAAGCCCGATATTAATGTATACAGATACTGATAATGTGAAAGATGATATTGAATCTTCTGCTGTAGCCATTTCACTAGCGGCCTTTTACACGAATCCATAAAGAAGTCTTGTTCTTTTTCATCCACGCGCGCGTACTAACTCGGCCTGTGGAATAACCACTAGACCTTATAATTTACTCGTCAAGTTTAACAGAAGCCACTACAGTTTGAACCAGTTTTAAATAAATCAATCCAAACTCAAATTAAGTAAAATAAAAAGCACAGGTGAGGTCAATTAGACTATTTAACTTGTGTTTTCTGTCAATAATAGTTCCTCACATGCAGTGTTGGGTAAATTACTCTGAAAAAGTTACTAATTACATATTAAATAGTGTAATTAGATTACTGTACAAATTGCTCTCTCCAAAAAGTATTTCATTACTTATTACTAATTACTTTCTATATCCTACATCAACCTTGATTAGAATTGATTCAAGGATAGACATGAAACGGCTTATTTAATTCATTCAAATTAATAGTAAATAACTAGGCCTACATAAATTATTCTTATTAACTGACCAAAGTGTTACAAATGTGAGGATACATTAAAGCATAGGCTACATTTTAAAGTTAGTTTAAAGAAAGTTGCCTTTCCACTATTGAATATATCAGTATTTAGCTCAATTACATCAGAAGTAACTGTAATTAAATTACAGAAAAATAGAGTAATCCCTTACTTTACTTTGTCAAGGGAAAAGTAATCAAATTACAGTAACTAATTACTTAGTAACTAGGTACACCCAACACTGCTCACATGTTACAGCAGAATGAATGAACAGAAAGACGTGTGCAATATCTCGAGCTCACTTTTAAGTCAAGTCAAGTCAACTTTATTTATATAGCGCTTTTTACTATTTTCATTGTTAAACCGAATGTCATTGTTTTACCTGTCAAAAGACAGTAAAAGTGGACAAAGTTTACTGTATATCATTTAAACTCTAAGTTAAATGTAGGCTAAACTTAAACGTTTAAAATGTTTGTTTTGTAGTGTTTTATTGATTTGTTTGAGAAAATAGCCTACAGAATGTACGGATCTGTGAGTGCACTCACATATTCTACATTTGACTTTAGTCAGCCGTCCCACCCTCTTCGCGCGCAAGAGAGCACGTAACCACAGCAACAAGGGAGCGTCACGGAGGACGAGTCCATTCCTGCAGCGGGTAAGTAAGATCGACACTACAACAATTCAAATCTCCCTCTCTCCGCATTAAACTGATAACGGTCAACTTTAGTTGAGATAACTGTTAACGTGTATGACATTAGAGTCGGTGCACGCTGTTGTTAAGCTCGTGTGTGTTTGAAGTGTGTACGCGCGCGGGTGGTTGCGCTGAGGAAGATGGCGGCGGCTTCTTCAGTGATCAGATTAAGCCGTAGCTGTTAATTCTTTTTCATCTCAACCAGTGTGTTTCACTTCTCTTTCTGTTTATTTGTTTGTGTTCGATCGTTTGTGTTGTGTTGTGTTGTGCTGCGCTGCTGTTGTGGTGATGTCGGACTCAGAGGAGGAGATTCAGGAGCGACAACTGAAGATCGTGCTGCTAGGAGACGGAGCGTCTGGAAAGGTACAAAATACACCAACATACCATAGTGAATATAAAAATATACCACAGTAAATATTAATACACCAATGTGCCACAGTAAGTATAAATATATGCCATAATAAATATAATATAACAAATACTATAATAAATGATAATACAAAATAATGCACATCAAAGTAGCCTACGTGTAACATACACAGTAGTAAATAAATCACTAACACTAGAATGAATAACGTCCTGTCTGTGGATTATTCTGTGTTTTACTATTGTTACAATGACCTGTTTTGACGTTGTAGCTTTATCAATTAAATTATAAACACTGACATGGGCAATAAAACACATCATGTATTTATATCCTTAGTTTTAATTTAAACAAACAATTTGCGATATCCTTCAAACCGTGTGCAAGTTTTGGAATATTTCTGTATTTTTATTTGTTAAGATGGTCTTCAGTGCATTTAAAATCCACAGGTGTGGGTAAAATATATTATATATATATACTGTATACTGTATATATATATATATATATATATATACATACATACATCATATATATATATATATATATATATGTGAAGAGTTTGGTTCCAAAATGAGATAACTGTTTTTAAAAAAATTCAAAAATCATGTTTTTTTTATTGTGCATTCCTATTAATATCAATCAAACTGCAGTTGGTTGGTTTTGATTTAAGCCATAATAACAAAAAATACAGCTAACTAACACCATAAAATGCAATAAAAACATGACAACATAATAAAAAACATGATTTTTTAGTTTTTTTTAAAAGGAGTTATCTCATTTTGGAACCAAACTCTTCATATATATATATATATTGTATTTTCCAATTCCCAGTAAAACACACAATGTGTAATGATTGAATCTTTTAGACAGCTGTTTTTCCATCGGTCTGACAGTTGTGGACATTTGCGGCTCCAGTGTTGTGAAACCGTGGGACATGGGCTGAGTTTGCAGAAGGATTACATGTGGCCCGTTAGAAATGTCTTGACCGCAGGACAAATCTCTTTTCTCTCAGATCTCTGTGTTTGGTTTTTGTGGCAGCGCTGCAGAGGTTTCTGGGTAGGCGTGCGTGTATAAACCCTTCTGCCTCTGGATGGGGTTGTTTAAACCTCATTTAGGGTGGAAGGGAACCGGACAGGGCCGCGCTACCGTTACGCCAACACAAACGTGTGTCCGGTCGGATCCAGCATGTGGAAAGCATTTGCCCTGTCCGGTTAGATCAGTCAGACCCTCTCACGAACACACGACCGCTCCAGACCGCTGGAACATTACAATCAAAGTGTGTGTTTGTAGTCCCAGTATTAGAAACGGCACTAACTAAACAAACTCCTTGTCTACATCTCTATAGTTACAGAGTTATTAAAGACTGAGACAGAATTGACACTCAGATAAGAAACTCTTTGTGCATCATCGTGCCTGACACATCCAGTATTCTTAACATACTTCTGGTGATATCAAATTAAACAGCATAACAAACATTTAAACTATTTTAATTCACTTTTATATGGCTGTGAATTTTGTCGTTTTTCAGTCATTTGTTTAATATTCTCTCTGTGTGTGTGTGTTTCAGACATCTCTCTCCACCCGCTTCGCACAAGAGGCTTTTGGGAAACAGTATAAACAGACGATTGGGCTGGACTTCTTCCTCAAGAGAATCACTCTGCCAGGTTAGACATGATCTCACACGCACACACATTATACACACGCGATCTGTTTCATCAGCAGGTTTTGTGTTTGTTATTTACATATCTGATGATTGTTTATTTGAATCTGTTGAAAGTTTTACTTAAATAATCGTGCAGTGTCACCGATGTTCTCTTTAGTCACTCAGTGAATGGTGAAGCGGATAGAACTGCATGTGTAATGATGATTATATTGAGATCAAGAAAGGCTTTCTATTGCTATATGGGTCAGTGACAAAAAAGGGTCAAAAGGGTTAGAAATTCAAAAATCTTTTAAAAACTGGTTTAAAAGCATGCATCAGATATTTTAAAATGTACTTTGTATTCATGTTGATTTTGTGTAATTAAAAAAAATATTTGCCTCATTTTTATGAAAGTTAAAACTGAAGGTACCTGAAAGTGTCAAGTGGTGTAACTGGCAAAGAATGAGAAATATTATAGATTTTATCCACCTAGATAGAATGTTCTATAGAATTATTTTATTAAATTTAAATATAGTGTTTGTTTTGCAATGTTTATTGGGACATATGCTAAAAACACCTTTTGTTTTCTAAATAATCTTTGACAAATTATGTAAAAATGATTAAAAAACCATATTAATACACTAAACTAGATGCTTTTCTTTTATTCCACATGAATTCTCCTGTATATATTTATATTTAATGAAAAATACTCGTTAATCCAATTGACACAAACCAGTTACACCACTTGACCATGTTGCTTCTACAGCCAAAGGCCATTGTCAACAAGTTTAGCTGAAGTGGTTTTATTTTTCATGTTAATGTTAAAGTGTCTTTCCACATTATAAATGAAAGTGCTGAAGTGCACAGTTAAGATAAAGAATAAATGGTGCATCTGAATGTTCAGACTGATGGTTATTGGCAGTTTGTGATGTGAGTGTGTGAGAATAGTTTTATCATCAGAGTAAATGTTCTCTCTCCCACTGATGTTCTGAATATTTCTCATGTGTGTGTTTGTACAGGACCTGAATGAATCACTCCTGTGTGTGTGTGTGTGTGTGTGTGTGTGTGTGTGTGTGTGTGTGTGTGTGCTGCTGTGTGTGTTGTGTGTGTGTGTGTGTGTGTGTGTGTGTGTGTGTGTGTGTGTGTGTGTGTGTGTGTGTGTGTGTGTGTGTGTGTGTGTCTGCCTCTTTTCGGTTTTATTACATGCGAAAACTTTTCACTTCTCTCTCTCTTTTTATTTGTCATAATAACAAAATACATCATTTTGCAAACCAAACATCAGCGGGAAAACTTAAGTCCCATTCACACAAAAATGTCTATATACGTGTTCTGAACAACTGATGATAACTTTATATTTATTATTGCATATTTGTATATATTATTAAGATAAATGATATTTATCAACATTTTTTCCTTTTGATGTAATAACTCAATGCATCAAAGTTGGTTAATTCCGGTGTATGTAGTTTATGTATGTAGTTGTTTAAACGTACGTGCAAAAATGAGAAAAGAAAAAGGTGAAAAAAGTTTGTGATTTGTGTTTTAACGAATTTAAATATGAAGCGTCTGCTGTGATGAGTTTAATTGTGAACAGAGACGATCTGTTTCTGTCATATTAAATATGCTCTTTACTTTCCTCTGACGGGTTATTTTGAGGGCTGTTCTCATGCTGGGACGTTCCTGTTTTAATGCACTCACCATAACAGAGAGAGAGAGATTTAACCGCGTCAGCACATTCAGTGTCCGCTGGCAGAATGCGCGAGTCCCTTACCGTAAAGATTGAATTATAGAATAAATAAAGAAAAGATCTTTATTTAGAAGCATGTGAAGACGAGTAAGAGATGGACACGCACGCACGCACGCACACACACACACACACACACACACGTGATTTAGATTCTACTATGTAAACCTGCTGCTGTATAATCTGAATGTTTTGACTGTGATGAAGCGTAATTTATGGTCGTGCGCCGTAGCTACGCCATGTGCGTAGCTCTGCGTAGCCTGACGTGCACCTTTCCAAAAATATAACAATGCGTCAACTCAACGAGGACCGCAAGCGCTGTGATTGGTCTGCTCGAACCCCTCCCTCGGGTCAAAAAACTCAGCAATAGCGTCATGTTTACTTAAATACATTTCAGAGTGAATTATGGACGTAAATGATTTGTTCTTCTATATTTAACATCTCAAGCTGCAAAAAAAGTGACTGTTTACCTGCCGCTATCACTGCTAATGCTTCTCAAACGAGATGCTTCTTCTTCGGCTCTTGTCTTGGTTACACAAGCAACACGCATGTGGACACTGACGCCTAGTGGTCATAGCCTGTCGACGCGGACAACGACGCACAAGTATAAAGCAAAACCGGAGGGTTGTGTGCGTTCACACTCATCCTCTTTTTCATGTCATAGGGAATCTGAATGTGACGCTACAGGTGTGGGACATTGGAGGACAGACGATTGGAGGAAAAATGCTTGACAAGTACATCTATGGAGCACAGGTCTCTCTCTCTCTCTCTCTCTCTCTCACACACACACACACACACGCGCACACACACACACACACACACACACACACACACACACACACACACACACACACACACACACACACACACACACACACACACACACACACAGTGTGATTTTGTCTTACATCTTGTTAAGTAAAGCCTGAAGTGTAGTTTACTTTCTATGCGTACGCGAAGTATAGTGTACAAGTGCGCGTGACGCAAATTTCTTCATCAAAATAGTACGCGCACTATTTTTATTTTCTTGCAGTAATGAGTTTAACCACCAAGTGGCAACCATGCCCTGGGAGCATCAATTCAAGGTAGTAGAAGAAAACCTGATCCCTGTAGGCCCCAATGAGGTATTGCGATATGTCGTAATGCGCATGCGTCAAAACCCGTGTGTACGCGTATGATTTGAAGGAAGTATACTTTGGCCGTTTCTCAGAATGCTTTATTCAGCGGTCTTGTGTCCTCGTGTTCTCGCTCTACGTCATCAATAGTCAAAGGCCAGTTCCAATGCTCAAGAACACAAGAACAGAGAACACACAAAAGTACCGAAAGTAAAGTAAAGGATGTATTCTTGATACCAAGGATGCATGGAATGCAGCATTGCACGCGTATGGAACCTGCTTGATGTCCCAGAAGTCACTGCAATGCATCCATGTTTGTTCTTCTGAGGCTGCCTCACAAGACCGGTCTGCACGAGAACACAAGTCCCTTCTTTGCGTTCTTGGAATTGAGAAATGGCCTTTGCAAGGCTGTGCGTGAAAAAGAAGTATACCACGGCCATTAGGGTGAGGTTAGGTTGACATCCGTCTTAAAAGCTAGTGTGCTGACTACAGAGGCAGTGTTGTAACTATAGAAAGCAAATGTATAAAAGCAAATGTGTGTGCAATTCTGCTAATCATGTGACAAATGACAAACCTTTTATGATTGTTTACACAAACGAAGTGGAAAATAATGTGTTGTGTTGTGTGGGTGTGTGTGAGTGTTCATGTTTGTATATCCCGGTGGGGACCTAAACCTGAATACACACCAACACATGGGGACTCGTGTCACTGTGGGGACCAAAATTGAGGTCCTCATGGGCACAAAAGCTTATAAATTGTACAGAACAATATTTTTTACAAATCTAAAAATGCAAAAAGTGTTCTATGATCTTTAGGTTTAGGGATAGGGTTAGGGATAGGGGATAGAATATACAGTTTGTACAGTATAAAAACATTACGCCTATGGACTGTCCCCACGGGGATAGTAAACCA
>NW_026634225.1:10630-33130 GCF_024868665.1 Triplophysa rosa
CACACACACACACACACTCACTCACTCACTCACTCACTCACTCACTCACTCACTCACTCACTCACTCACTCACTCACTCACTCACTCACTCACTCACTCACATTAACACACGCACACACACACACACACACGAAAACAGTGCAAAAACAGATTTGAAGCACTGTGATTTACTCTTGATTATTCTGTGGTTCTATACTTAAGCTGAATATCTCACTTTGCTCTTATAGAACGTGATAGAATGGTTAAAGGTGTGTTTTAAGGTTAAATGCGTCTGTTAGCTGTTAGACAGGTTTGTTGATACGGTCAGGAAAGTTTCAAATGTGCAGAACTTTATTTGATTCTGTCCTGTGACCAATCAGAGCACAGGACGAGGGTCATGTGAGCATCTTCAATGACATGTGTGTGGAAAGTTGAACTTCATGTGCTGCTTGAATCGTTGGGTAAATATTGGTCCACATGGTGCTGCTGAGACCAGCAGCCATTCTCAACCTGTGTGGTAGATCACGGACCATTAGACCCAACACACACGAGAGCTGCTGTCATTCCACAAAACATATGAGACTTCCACACATGTGCCTCCAACACATGGACGGTGTGTGTGTGTGTGTGTGTGTGTGTGTGTGTGTGTGTGTTCGCCAGTGAAGAGGAAGATAATGTATGTGTTTGATATTGTGTTTTATTTGTGTGTATTAATGGCCATTTTTACGTGTGTGTGCGTCTTGTGTGGCCTCTTTAGCACTGGGGCTTTTGTTGGCTCTCATCACCCCTGAGAGCCCATAAAGCTGTATGACACACACACACACACACACATTCACTCAATACACAAACACACACACCTTGTGTTGGAAGAGCGTGTGTGGTTTCATTTGAACTCTTTATCTTGCTAAACACAAACATGTTAATGATGAAGTCTACATCTGAGATTTCTTTCATGTCGTCGGTCTTGACTCTCAGTACAGTCGTTCATCATTAAAGCAGCGAGATGATGGGAGATCTGTGTGGAGTGTGTGTTGTGTGAGTGACTGTAATGGGTTTGTAATGTGTGTGCGGATCTGCACTGGATCACAGTCAACGAGTGCTGACGTGAACTGACGGTTCTGTGTTTACACCTCAGCACAGCCACTTAAGAGTCGCACATCAGCGAGCTCTGACCCCTGACCTCACGGCTCGCTCGCCGTCCCTCTAATGGAGAGAAAGAGTGAAGCTGTGTGACTGTTTCTCTGAGGTCTCTGTGATGTCGTGTGACGTGACACCTGTAGCTGATAGCACGCGGCGGGTTTAATGAGAGACGATCTGGACGCTGACTGACAGACGTCTTCTGGAGTGTGAAGGCATGCGCAGTCGCCTGCGTTTCAAGTCAACTGAAGGGAAATGTCAAAATATCAGATCTGTGCGGTAGAAGTCCCAGTGTAGATTCCTGCTTCTGTCTGTGATGTCATGAATATGATTTTAAAAAATCAATCGTTTATCTTTACTTGTCTATCTTTACTCATTTGAAGGTTGTTTAGTTTTATTTTATTACAGACAGGTGAATATTGTTGAATGAATAAGTCGTTTTAACGTGTGCGTGTGATATGGATGGTAATGTTGTTATCAGCTGAGACTCGGAGATCAGAGCTTGTTTGTAGATGTCGTGATATATTTACATGTATGAACGTGTGGCACATTGAATCTTGTGTTTGTGGCGCGAGGGCTTTGAGTGTGTGCAGGGCTCCCGGCGGCGACGCTTTAGGTAAACATCAGCGGTGAAATGAACGAGGAGTAGCCATCACTCTCTCTTACTAATGATCCGTCACACACAGCCATCCGTCACGCTATCTCTCACGCTCGCATGTAAACAGAGGATGGGATGTTTGCTGGGTCTTCCTGCAGTAGACACGGTGAGGAGAAGCAGACCTCCAGATCGCGCTGATACACCCTCGTCTGATAACCACAGAGAGAAGATTAGAAGATCCACTGCTGGGAGACGGGACGCGCTGGTTTAGATTAGATTAGACTAGAAAAATGGCCGGTGATATACACAGACGAGCCCCCTGGAGCCGCTCCGGACAGACGCGTCTCACCCGCTGCGCCGCAGTCGAGGTGTCGAGTGTACTCTCCGCTCACCGGTGACTGAGCTCCAGCGATCTCAACTCTATATTTGGTAACAATAGCTTTTGGAAAAATATTTTCTCTAAAGAAACACATTAGAGGATTTGTAGCAGTAATGAATGAGGCCTGTCAGGATTTATGTTCACTCCGATGCCAAAATCCTGCGGCTTTTCATTTCATGAATGTAACGTGTAGTGTAATACTGCAACACAAAATACAGTGTCACACTGCTTCATTCAAAGATTCTCTCAAGTTTTGTGTGTGTGTGTGTGTGTGCAGATGTGAACAAGATCTGATCTGCAGGATTATGAGTGTTTGGTTACAGAGATCTTCTCTTACACACGCGCGCACACACACACACACACACACACACACACACACACTTTAAGTACACAAGCATAGAGAAATATATAAAGTCTTGCTTGAGTCAGTGTGTGTTGATGTTTCTGCTTCTGGTTGTTTGTGTAGTTAGAGACACACACACACACATGTTGTTGCAGGTGTGTCTTTAACACAGAAAAGGGAAAACGACACGGGCAGAGTTTCTGCTGTGACCTCTGTGCGCTGACCTGTGGCTGACCCCGCAGTGACATCACAGACGGGTGTGTTGCGAGTGTCAGGGTGGCATTGTTGCGCGATCACTAAATCAGGCTTGCACTGACAAGCGCTGCCGAGATTTTAGCTCACACATGACGATGAGCTACGAGATCACATGACACAGGTGAGTTAAAAAGCTCAGAGCGGCAGCTATTTGTTCTAGGGGTCATATAGAGGTTTCCGTGTGTGTGGACATGTGTACATGCGTGTGCCCTCGGGGGTGACAGAGCTGATATTCTGTCAGCTTCTCCAGACTTTACAGGTGTGTGATGCTTCTGATGAAACCAGGTTCATATTTCATTAAAGATCATATCACTTGTGAAAATACTTCTGCTTTGTGTTCTTTTAATATAAACTGTATCATTTGGACTTCATGTAGAGCAGGAAGTGTCATGACGTTTGTGAACGAGTATTTAAATCAAGTTTTATTGGTACTTGAAGCTTCCAGTGCACACATCCAAATACAACAGCAAGACACATAATGATAAAATAAAAGAGTAAAATATAAACATGTTAGAAATATGAAAATATAGAGAAACAGCTCACAGATATATTTACAGAGGGTATTTACTGTACCTCTGGAAGGGTGATGGCTATATTAGGTTTTATATCTACAGATCTGATCAATGTCAAACATTACATTAGTGATTTGCTTCATTTGACATCATCAAATGAATGTTAAAAGGTGTTTGTATGGTGTCGGATGTTTGGAGTTCAATGCAACCTTGTTTGGATTTGAATGTGTTGTGTTTACTGTTCTGCGTGTGTGTGCGTGTTGTAGTTGACCTAGAACACATGAGGACAGTAAAGATGGAAAAGCATCAGCGGTTCTGTCAGGAGAATGGACTCATGAGTCAGTTTGTGTCTGCCAAGACTGGAGACTCTGTGAGTACAACACACACACACACACACACGCACACACACACGCACGCACGCACACACACACACACACATTAAACCTTACAAACAACATTTATTGATTTGGCAGACGCTTTAATCCAAAACAACTTGATTTACTTGTTTTATTACAATCCTGTAGAAACGTATTGTACGTTGTAGGTTTGTACTGTGAAATCAATTAGTCATATGAGATTTTTCATTGACTTTTTCTGTGTGTGTGTTTGCATTCACAGGCGTGCCTCTGTTTTCAGAGACTAGCAGCAGAGATTTTAGGCATTAAGTTGAGTAAAGCAGAGATGGAGCAGTCACAGGTGAGCGTGTGCGTGATCTATCATGAACATCCACCTCTGCACACCTACAATACAATGAAACCTCAAGTAAAGTGTGTGCGTGTGCGTGTGTGTGTGTGTGTGCGCGTGTGTGTTGCTGTAGCTGTACTGAGCATCACTTTATTTGAATCAGTTTGTGTTAAACAATCACATCAATATTCTGATCTCTCTTTATACACACATTGTGTTCTGTCACTTAGTGTGTGCGCGTGTGTGTGTGTGTGTGTGTGTGTGTGTGTGTGTGTGTGTGTGTGTGTGTGTGTGTGTGTGTGATTCATCTTTGTATCATTTTAACTCTGTTGTGTTTGTCTAAATGCATGAATTCTCATTTTCCATTCTTCTTTTTCTCTCCATTTTTCTGTTTGCATTGTGTGTTTGTGTATGTGTGCATAGCGTATTGTAAAAGCAGAGTTGGTGGACTATCCTCAGGATGAGGGACCAATCAGACAAGACACTAATCAGAGCAAAATCTGCTCTGTCCAATAACAGTATGTGTGTCTGTGTGTGTCTGTGTGTACACGCTGTGTGTGTGTTAAGATGCATGTGTTTTTGTATAGTCCAGACAAAGCAGATAAAATACTCCAAAAAATGTGTTCAATCCTAAGAATCCGTACATTTAACCCGTTCTGCACTGTGACTAGTGTTTACGTGATGAAGTATATAGATGAAATAATAGAGTGAATATATTCAGTCTCTCTCTCTCTGTGTGTGTTTGCGCAGCATGTGGTGAAAGCAGACATAGTGAACTACAGTCAGGAGTTGGTGGCGCGAGCGGTCAATCCTCCACGCAGCTCCATGTGTAGTGTACAGTGATCACAGTACATCATCATCTGAAACGCTAAATTCACACTTCTCAGCTGATTCATTCCTTTCAAAACAGATGCTTCTACAATTCTTCTTTAACTTTGTAAAGGAAGCTCTATCTGAGCATTACATGTGTAACTTCCTTCATCACATTGTAGACGTGATTGTTGGTGATCATGAGGAGCTGATGAATGAGACAGACACTGAGAAACCACATTATTCTAAAAGATTTTTATGATTCAGATCTCACAGCTGCAGGTCGAGCCAAACCCTGGTGTGTGTGTGCACGTCATTCTGATCAATCAATAATTCTGACATAATCTCAGTATTTCTTATGGAGAGAATAATTATAAAATATACTATTAACAAATGAAAAAACGTTTGTTTTTCTTTTTTTTTACTTGCTTTATATTTGTTGAACTGCAAATCATTACACGTGTTGATTTCTTCACAGATTTGTGTGTGAATGTTTTCTAATTTTTGACTTGATGCATTGCTTCAGACATTTTGGTATTTCCTCAGACAGTTTATTATGGTATACAGTATTAAGTAGTTATGCTTTTTATTCACAACTTGTAGAAATTTGACCACACTGTAAAGCAATACCTTCTTGTTTCAGGTTGACATTTGGTTCGGTCCAGAAAGAATATTACTACAGATAGGAGTCTTTTTAAACAACTTAATGGCTGATATTTGATGTTTATGAACATTTTTGGACCAATAATCAGCAGTAAAGTTGGACAGAGAACGACTGTGTGTAACACTCACAAACTGGCTAAACTGTGTTTGTGTCTTGTGTTTTCATTTCCATGTCAGGATTCTCTCTGTATGGATCCATTATATGAATATTTATATTTAAACACTGAATGTACAAACTGCATGTGTTGTAGAATGTTGTCAGTTTAAAAATAAATGTCACACTTAACATCAGCATCTGTTTTCTTTCTTTTACTCTTCATCGTTACTCCTCTGGAAAAGTAAAATATATCTTTCCCAGGTCCCTGTTCAGAAGTATGAATAGAGAGGAGGATGTAGACGTGTGGTCAGGAGGATAGTCCAATATTAATATCATTCAAATATCTTCCTATAATTTACTGCAATATAATATGAGTCAGTAATGAGACTAGAAATAGAGTCTGGAGAGCAGAAGACTCTCAGATCGAGTCCAGCGCTCATCAGTTTCACATGACCACCAGCACTTACAGCACAAGACTTCCTGTCCTTAACCTTCACTAAGAAAGAAACTATTTAATATAACATTACATATCAGATTGCTTTTCATTAATTTAACGTTATATCATGGTCTGTTTGAATACTGGATTCTGATTGGCTGGAAGGTGTGCATTAAACCCTTTAACCTGCACGGGTAGCTCCAGTTTGATTACATTTGAAATTAACTGACAAAATAACCGTCATTTTCACCTGTTTGATCTAAAATTACACTGTAAACATCAATAAAAGCTTTAACTTGGCAAATGACCGTGGTTTAATTGGGATAACCCACAGCTAGCCCTGCGTTAAAGACGCGAAGCAGACTCCTTTAACGAGAGACAAAAACGTAATTTATTATAAAAATTCGTCCGTTTTAGGTTTTTGTTTGAACCATAGACCAGCAAAGGACTTGATATCTTTTTTAATTACGATCTTGATTTATCTTATATTTCATGTTCCCCGTTCTAAAGAAGCGCGGCATGTAACGTTGTGAAGATTTCTATGGCACCAGCGCTCGCGCGTCCTGAGGGGTCATCACGCGCTTCCCGCCGTCAGTTCGCGAGCTGTTTGTTCAGGTGTTTCTGTAAAGAAAACAACGGCAAGACGCTTCCAGTTCAAACAGACATCGCGCTCTCGAAAAAGACGCGAGGAAAGAATAATATATGGTGGAAAATAACGCGAACAGACGGGCTGAAGGTTTGACAGACGAGCGGCGGGAGTTTCGCGCGCGCGCGCGGCCTCTGAGTGATGGCGTGACGAGAAGAGAGATCTCAAACTCGAATGATTTCACACATGTAAGAAACATCTTAACTCTTATATCGCACAAAACATCTTAGCCACAGATGTTACGTCACACGGGTGATTATAGAGGTAGACGATGTCGTTTCACGGCTGTTTTTCTCGGGTCGTAACTGCAGGTCAGAGATGAGCAGCGCTGAAGCGGTTAAACCTACAATTAGTCTGTAATGAGCTTCAATTACACTTTATTGGAGATGTTAAAATCGAGCAGTGAATGGGCTCGTTGAGGTGACCCAGGACTCAATGTGAAGAATAAGTGATTATAGTGAATAAGAGACGTTTTCTCTCTCTCTCTCTCTCTCTCTGTCTGTTTTATGAGTGTTTTCGGAGTGATGTCAGACATTAATAGTGACATTATCCGTGTGCGCGAGCATGTGTACGTTGACCTGTAACTGGAGCACCTCGACCTTTATACAGTGGAAGGTTTTAGGGTTCTTCTCTCGAAGCCTCTCACACAAAGCACAGAGGAGACGTTGTGGCCCCTGGACTCATCATTCCAACTCAACCCTGAAACGGGGACCGTACGCCGCCCGGCCGAGGAAGCAGGAAGATTGTTAAAGCAGTGAAAATAAATGCCGGCCGTATTAATGTGCCTTTGGGTGGTCAGATCGGTGTACGCGTACGGCGAAACAGAATCGGGGGGCGAGACAGGCCAACTGGAGCTGTGAGACAGTTTAAGATGCTTGAAGAGCGCTGGCCTGTTTGCGCTGAAATGCTTATATGCTTAAAGCCATCTGGTAATACTCCTTTCCCTGCGCTTTTCTCTCTTCGTGTGCTTATTTTGTTCTGGGCTGGAACAGGGTGATGACAGTAAGAACCCCACACAGGCCGAGTCGGGAAGAGGGCGTGGAGCTGACGCCAAGGTCAGCAAGATTGAGAGAGAGATAGACGACGGGCGAACGAGAGAGAGAGAGAGAGAGAGAGAGAGAGAGGAATGGCTTCCAGCCGTCATGTGTCCCTCTGTTCTTGTGTTTCCACCTGCAGCGTGCCAGACGGGTGGATTACCCATCACTGCTCTCTAGGTTTGTGTCTGTCAGGGTCCTGCTTTAGTGGTTTCTTTAGTTAGACGAGAGGATGTGGTCCATCTAAACGCTGTATTTATAGTTTCAGACCGTTTCATCCAAAAGCAGAATGTACAGCGGCCCCAAAAACCCTCTTAAAAGTGTCTTTGCTTACTCTCCCTCAAACCCTCTGCAGAACACAAAAGAAGATATTTTGAAGAATGTCGATGATCAATCAACACTGAACCCCATTGACTTCCAGTTTATGAACAAAACCACTGAGACGTTTCTCAAAATATCTTCTTTTGTGTTTTACTGAAGAAAGACTCGCATACAGATGAGAGAGAATAAATGAAGACAGAACTCTCCGAGTGTTGAATTTAAGCTGATTTCTGTATAAAGCATTACAGTAGTTACATGAGTTGAGTGTCCAGACATTCCTCAGTAATGTGCTGCTGCTGCTGCTGCTGCTATATTAAACTCGACAGTGTCTGTGTATGACAGAATTAAGTGTGAGCGAGCAATGAGCTCAATGTCTTACTGTAAAACCCTTCATCGGTGCATGCTACTAATGTTAACATTCTTTATTCTAGTTTTTGTTTTGTCTTCACTTTTTTGTTGTTTCTTATTCATGTACTTCTCTATTATCGTTATTGCTCCTTTCCCTTTTAATTTTGTGCATCATCTTATACAGCTGAAGAGCCTCTGAGTGTGTGTGAGCACGTACGTGTGTGTGACGAATGGGGTTTTTATGGTCATATGAGGGTACATCTCATTGTGTGTCATAGAGATGCTCCTATTGAATGTGACCGCAGGCTGACTGTCATTAATAACACGCGCACGCACACACAGTATAACACAGATGGGTAGATTACAGCACATTAATCTCTCTTGCTCGCCCTCTTTCTCTCTCTCTCTTTCAGGATCAACCCTCATGGATCTTTGACTCTTTGTCTCTGTCTCTCATTGTTTTGTCTGTTATTGATACAGAGATGCTCAAGTGCCTCTCAGTGCTAATGCTCCCGCTGGACAGCAGCCAATCAGAACAGCACTTTTAACACCCGCCCAATAAAAACACCTTTTGTTCAAAATAGTTTGCAAGTCTTTTTGGTGTCACTTCTCATGATGCCTGTATATATATATATGATGAATTACAAAGGTTTTCTTTCTGCTTACTTCCTTAGTTTCTTCGTGAATAACTGTAACTTCTGTCATAGTACACTTCATTATATTATAATACTGCTTTTAATTCATTTTTTCTGATTATTTTGTGTCTTATCATGTCTTAAAATTAAAAAAAAAGTTTAGCCAGAAACAAATAAATTACAGTTACATTTATCTATGAGAATACATCAATAATCTATGACTTCTATAGTGCAGTACAGTATATTAACAGCCCATGTAACTGTGTCATTATGACTGATATTTTACCTCACAGTCCAATTTAAAGGACATACTTTAAAATGTCGGAAAATCTCAAATATGAAAATATCAAAGCAAAAAGGTATAATCTTGAGAAGTTTTCCTGAGAATTAACTTCACTTTTTAGAGCTACTTTTTGTTGCATTGATCATTTTAATAATTCCTGCAAAAAGAATTAAAAAACGCTTTCACAAATCAAAAATATATAATTTCATAACCTGCGCAACCGCATCCTCTGTCGGTGGGTTCAGTGCGCATGCGCAGCGCGTTGAGTTGCACGTAAAGAAACACATTCATTTCAGATTTTTTGTTGTTGTTTGCTGCGTGAAGGGTTATGGCTAAAAGGGATACAGCTACCTCCACTGGGTATGCGCACTTCAATACTGCATAATTTTGTCACGCTGACAACAGTAATTACTATTTTTATTATTATTGTTAGGTTTAGGGTTGAGGTAGGTGTAGGCGTTAGCTAAAGTAATTTATTGTAATTTTATGGGGAGATTTTGCATTACTTCCGACCGTAGCTGCATCCCTTCTAAAGCAACAACCTCACTAAATCCTTGGTGTTTCGAGTCTGACGTCATCACGCAACAGTGCGCAACAGTGTTTTTTAGGCGATTTTAACAATCAAATGTAGTTTAGATGGTTAGAGTAAGGTTAGGGTTAGGGTGTGGGTTAGGGTAAAGGTTTCGTAAGACTTGAAACACCAAGGATTTAGTCAAAACCAACAAGCCACACCCACGGATCTGATGATGTCAGACTCGAAACACCAAGGATTTAGTGAGAGCCCTGTGTGAAGTGCTGATTCTGCACGCTTATGGCGTCACATTGCGTCGGAACTATATCTGCGACAAACGCTCGCATTGAAGAGCAATGACAGTATGTTTTCACTTCAGCTGAGAAAACCCGATCAATAACACAACACCAGAGCGATGGAAACAATATAGGCTACCTGGTAAAATCACATTATTCATTAAATACCAATTGAGTGAAGTCCTCTACAAAGTTCATCAATCCCCTACACCAGGAGTCTTCAACTAAAATTGCTTGAGGTCCAGTAAACGAAACCTCCTTACCAGCCGAGGTCCGGACAATTAAATACCTCAAAATATGAATAGATGGTTTTTCATATCTGTACGATGGCATAACAATGTCTGACAACAATATAATGAAGGAAAATGTGCAAAATGCCCTGATCTCTAAACCTGCACTTGAACATTCATTCATTTCAACATGAACAACTTTAAAAGAAAACTAAAGTGTTGTTCAACTGAGATGAACAAATAGCAGCATCAAGTTGTGACTGATCATCCTCTGATAACATTTCAGCTCTTCTTGTGGCTGTTGCAGCTGAAAGGGGGGTTTGTTTAATATTTTATTTTAGTTCATGTCTTTATTTTCCTTCTAAAAGTGTTTCACACGCAGCCTCCATGCACTCTTTTACTATTTCCCATCAGTAAAGGGCTTGTTGTGTTTTCCTAAGATCCACTGTATTCTTAATGAACATTCATATGCTGGTTGTTGGGCGGTAAGTGAGGGAGGAGGACCCGTGTAGATCGCTCCTACTGGGCTTTGAGCTCATATATTTCCGTGTCCTTACCTCGGACTGCTGCGGGTAAATTTCTTCGAAGTGTCTACATCTAGTTTCATAATGCAGTTTAAGGTTTCCACTTTTGATAACCGCAAAAGACTCCGAGCAAATGAGACAAACCGGCCTCGTGCATGTCGATGCAGGAAGAATAAATTCATCTCGGAAAACATGGTTCCCTTTCTGTCGGTCTCTCGACGTTGTGTCGAACCGACAGATAGGACGAACCCCATCTGTCGGTTTGACACAACGTCTCGTTCCCTCCATCAGGGAACCGAGGTTACAAACGTAACAGAGACGTTTTCAGCGTCAACTTTTCTAACTTTTGAAAAGGACATTGTTTTTCAGTCACTGACAGTTACATCTGTCTGAGCGCTGTGCAACGAGTCTGTCTCGGATCTCTTCACTCGTCGACGTCTGAACTAGTGACAGTGCGCATGTGTTAACTGTCCGTGGCGCAGTAGGACCCAAACTGCTACTGAGCGGACCTTGATGTGCCTGGTATACATTTGATTGCATTAGAAAATAATGTTAGGCGTTCATTTATTTATTATGTCAAAAGGCTTTGAGGTCCGGACGGATGCATCTCGCGGTCAGCATTCGGACCAGCGTACGCTAGTTGGTGACCCCTGATCTACAGGAGTCTGTGAATGTTTAACGTGTTTTACTGACGTTTGACAACTGCAAACTTCTCTGCTTATTTGTAAAACATTCCTTTATTATTAAAAATGTTTTGTTTCATAAATGTTCTTTTGCTATACCTTTATAAGAAACAAATGTCAAGTTCTTGATATTGTCGTTATTTAATGCATTTGTTTAGTGTAGAACTCTTCAGGAATAAAAACACATTTCTCTTGTTTAATCTTTTACTTGCAGTTAAACTGTGTGCTTTTAATATTTAAATGTTTTTTTCTTGTAGAATAAGAAAACTCTCAGTGCAGTCCTTGAACTCTGGTAGGTCGACTTCATCACACAAGTTTTTCTTTGGTTTCTTCAGATGTTCTTGCAGTTGTTTGTGTGCGAGCTGTAGTTTAGTCCAGCAATGTCAAATCTCGGTGTATTCTTCATGCGTGTCCATTTCTAAAGGTTTTAAAATGACAACATGCTTAATGAGACGTTTGACAGCAATGACAAACCTGAGTTCTGGATAAACGTTTGACTCCAGACGGCCCCCAACAGCGCGGCTCCCACCAGCCAAAATGGGTGCTGGTAGTCAGTTTCACAGACGTCCAGATGACATTGGGTCTTTTCACTGTCTGCGTGAAGTTGAAGCAGTGCTACAGTAATGTTTGCCCTAAAGACCCTTGTAAGTGGACAGCCGTGCTGATTGGCTGAGTTTGATTTAAGATTTGTTTTTCTTCTGATGGGAGCCAGAAAGCTTGTACAATTCAGCTGCTGAAAGAGAAAGAGAGATTTAGAAGGACTGAACATGACGTTGTGTGTGTGTGTGATCGTGTGCTGGCGCTGGGAAGCTTCACTATTGGAGTGTTTAAGCGTGTTGTATTTTTCCACTGAGTGTAGTGACACAGGCCACATTGCCTACACACACACATTCACGTCTGTTTTATTGTGATTTCATGTTCCTGAAGTTCGGCTGGTACAATAGCTGGTTTGTCTGACCTAACCCGGAGAGCCCATTTCATTGCTCTAAAGTTGCTCTTTCATAGTTCTCAGTTGTTTCTCAGTCAGTAGAAAATGACGTCTTTAGTTCTGTATTCTTTATTGTTTCCAAAGAAGTCAATCAGCCATCCTTCATTTCTCCAGAGATAAAAAACAAATTTGCTTTTGTTCTTGTCAGTGTTGGGTAAGTTACTCTGAAAAAGTAATTAATTACTAGTTACTAATTACATATTAAATCGTATAATTAGATTACTGTACAAATTACTCTCTCCAAAAAGTATTTAATGACCCATATCAACCTTGATTAGTTAAGCGATTGAAGGATAGACATGAAAGGGCTCTTTTAATTCATTCAAATCAATAATATAAAACTACATAAAGTATTCTTAATAACTGAAGTATTGCAAATGTGAGAATTATACATTAAAGCATGGATTTTAAAGTTAGACTTTGAATTTTGATGTCAATTCCACTATTGCACACACATATATTACACACAGTATTTAGTTTAATGACATCAGAAGTAACTCATTAAATTACAGAAAAAATAACAGTAATCCCTTACTTCAAGGGAAAAGTAATTAAATTACAATAACTAATTACTTAGTAACTAGTTACACCCAACACTGGTTCTTGTTCAGTTTTCTGTTTCATTGAATGTTCTGTCATATTATGGAAATTCAGTGGGCTGCATACAGGATTTTCTGTCATTTTAAGGATCAATGTTGTGTTGGATGTGTGTCCTAATATTTCTAGATAAACTAGACAAAAGAATGTGGTGTGGCTAATCTGAGCTCTGTTTGAGACAATGCTGAGATATCTACGATTCGAAGTGTGAAAGAAAATTGCTCAGTTACCGGAGTCTCGCTCGCTCTTCATATAATATTTTCATCTTATTGATGTGAGAAACAGTTGAGATATGAACGTGTTCTCATTTGTTATCGGTCTGTAAAATCTGAGTTCATGTGTATGAGTGAGGAAGAGGACTATTATACACGTGTGTGTGTGTGTCCGTGCGTGCGTGCGTGTGTGTGAAAGATCAGGGTTTAGGGAAATTTCGTAGTGCTTACTTTTAAAATGAACTACTGTTAACTACTTTAAAATGTATATCATGTGCTTTTTAAACAATTATTTTCAATTAAAAGGTTTTTATAAAAGGTTTAAGCAAGTGCAAAATGTTACTGTATGTAAATGCTGTGTGTGTGTGCGTTTGTGTGTGTGTGTGTGTGTGTGTGTGTGTGTGTATGTGTATGTGCTGTCAGGTCATGTCAGTGCTTAGGTCAGCACATCGATCATGTGCAACAGAGCAAAGCTGTCATTTCACACGTTCACACACACACGCACACACACACACACACACACGAGTCCCCATGTGTTGGTGTGTATTCGGGTTTAGGTCCCCACCGGGATATACAAACATGAACACACACACACACACACACACACATGTCTGGTTTACTATCTCCGTGGGGACAGTCCATAGGCGTAATGTTTTTATACTGTACAAACTGTATATTCTATCCACTACCCCTAACCCAACCCCTAAACCTAAAGATCATAGAACACTTTTTGCATTTTTAGATTTGTAAAAAATATTGTTCTGTACAATTTATTAGCTTTTTTGCCCATGAGGACCTCAATTTTGGTCCCCACAGTGACACGAGTCCCCATGTGTTGGTGTGCATTCAGGTTTAGGTCCCCACCGGGATATACAAACATGAACACACACACACACGTCGGGTTTCCATGTTTTATGGGGACATTCCATAGACGCAATGGTTTTTATACTGTACAAACTGTATATCATATTCCCTACCCCTAACAATCACACACAACTGTCTGCTCTTTTACATTTTCACAAAAGTTCATTCTGTATGATTTATAAGATTGTTTCCTCATGGGGACAAAAAAATGTCCCCACAAGGACATTTTGTCCCCATACCGTAGGGTTTACCCTTCCCACACACACACGCGCACACACACACGCACACACACACTGCTAACAAGCTGCTTTGAGTGTGTGCACGTAATTTTGCCAGACAATTAAGTGTGTGTGTGTGTGTGTTGAGTTAATGTTGTGTTTGGGTTGTTTCTGCGTTCTGAATCAAGAGTTTGTTCTTTACACTAATGGCAGCAGGAGTGATTAAGAGTGCAAACTAATGATGTTATTTTAACTTAACTCCCCCTGACCCGAGTCGCTCATTAACCGCTGCATTAATGAATGAGAACACACTGTTAGTTTGGAGTGCAGCACGCTTGAGAAAAATAAATACATTTGCGGTCACATTTGTTTAGTTTCATGAATGAGTTCAGTCTGCTTTAAACGGAACGCTGAGCTTCAAACCTGATAGCCAACTGACATTAAAAGTGCTTCAACATTCAAATCATCTTCACGCGATCCCACTTTGATCTTTTAGTGTAATGTACATCACTCTTGACTATTGAACATTATTTCTAGATGATGTTCTAGTTTTTCTTGATAATCACACACACTATATTCATTGAAGGCATTTTCCTGTTCAGTAAAGCCCATTGCGCATTGAGTCTGAAATTTGCGTCCGAAATTTCCGCACATTAAAAAATAAATACGACCTCATGTGTCAATTTACATTTACACACTGCCTCCGATATTTTCGTCCGTCATAAAAAATTCAGACTGGGTTCGATTTTCTGCGTTTTTCTCATCCGTAGCAAGTATTTTGAGAGGCGTTTTGACAATTCAGAGACACCATACAAACAAGTGCCAAATACTAAAAAACGCATAAGAACATTTCGGACTGTATGTGCAAAGACCTTAAGTCACAGACTATCGGCTCTGAACTGACATTGATCAGAATGTTTTATGACACAGATCTGATGAGATTAGACTGTATTATTCTTGGATCAGAGTCGAATCCCACTTGATTATTACAGTAAATAAAAGAAAATATATAATACTAAAGTGATATTTTCTACAGACGCACTAGAGTAAAAGATATTTGTTTGTTATAATTCTACTCTAAGACTGCAAGGAGGACATGACACGACATACGATTGATTTAACGTGAAGATTAATTAGAAAAAGTTAGAGAAAGTTCGTTTAAATGTCTAGACAGCAGGAAGACTTTCATCAAGAAACATCAGAGTAAAGCGAACGTTTCTAGTGCTTGGTTTGAAAATTAACTACTTTAAATTGTATTTTGTGTGCTTTCATATAATGATTTGATAATGATAACGGGGGCATTCGGTCAGGGAATCACGCACATCGAGCCGTGTAAGTGCTAGAGATGAGATCAGTCGATCACGCAAGAGTTATGATGCGTCTTAAGAGTCAACCCGAAAGAAAACAGAAAGCAGAGTCACATTATTTTTGTCATTGAAATGAGACGTTTTATTAACATCACGTGTGATGTTTTCGAATGTGTGATTTTACAGATGAGAGAATTTCTCAATAGAGACTCCTGAAGATTGTAGAGGAATGGTTTGAGGAACTCCACCTTTAGTTTCATGTGCTGTGTTTTATAGATATTTCTGCGAGCATCAATAATTGAGAAGATGGAGTCAGACAGAGAGGTGGGTTTGTGCTTTTGTCACCCAGCGAGAAAACCCGATCCCTCCGAGAGAGAAAGAGAGACTTCTGTGAATATAAGAGACAAGCCCTCACCTGACACCTGCACACAAACCCCATCTGTCATCGTCAGTAAGTGGACACACACACACTTACAGCACGCTCAAACTTTAATGCCATGCAGACAATTAACCCCGGACAATTATGTTGTGAATTATTCAGCGTTTGCGTGGACACACACACACACACACGGGTGAGGGCTCTCCCCACGCCGATTCTTCTTCCAGTTGTTTATTTATTTATTCATTCATCTTTTCATGCAACGGCTCCTCGTCTTCTGTTGCCGGTGGGCCGGAGGACAATACCTCACCTGCAAAAGTCACCGGCTCAAGTGTGTGTGTGTGTGCGTGTGTGTGTGTGTGTGTGCGGAGAGAATGTCATGTGAAACCGGAGCGGCCCGCACAAATATTTCCCTCCCTTCTTTGTGCTGCTGTCAGGCTTTAACGCCTCATACCCTTTTTAATAAGAGCCGGAGAATAATTCTACCTGCATTGTGTGAAGATGTTACAAAAGCAACGGCAGCAGTGACGCACAAATTAAAGCCGTCAAGGACCTGAAAGAGAGCAGCTCCCTCAGCACAGACACATGAGAGGTGAAACTGGGCCTTTTATTTCTCCGGCCGCATGTTGATGGTGAAAAGCAGTTAACTTTACCTTAAAGCTGTGTGTGTGTGTGTGTGTGTGTGTGTGTGTGTGTGTGTGTGTGCGCGCGTGTGTGTGTGTGTGTGTGTGCGTGCGTGCGTGTGCGTGCGTGCGTGTGTGTGTGTGTGTGTGCGTGTGCGTGTGTGTGTGACCTATTGTTGACATCTCAGAAGAGAGAACAGTGTAGGGTTGGGCTCTGAGGAACCTCGGTGTGACCCTGCAGATGACACACACACACACACCAGTATGTGAATGCATTGATGTTGAAATATACAGTATAAAATGTGTTCATTGTAATAATAATTCAATTTTAATGATGAAGATGATGATGTGAGACTCAAAAAGAGGAGGGTCTTTCAGAGATTTGATTGACAGGTGACCCCTAAATGTTTCCGAGTGCTCTGCGGCTTTGAACTTGAGAGGTTGTGTGATCACCTGTAATGCACACACACACACACACACACGCGCACACTGTCTGGCAGGGTCAGGTCAAAAGTCAAGGGTTGACAAGGCAGAGGTGTGTGTTGTGTTAAATGGGGGAGACAGCTCCCACCTGCAGCCAGGTGTTCACTTTCTTAAGTGTGTGTGAGAGAGAGCGAGAGAGAGGTAAAGAGGTAAAGAGGTAAAGGGATGAGTCGAGGAATGTTTGAAACTGGAAAAGTTTTGGTCATTTTTACTCAAAATTTAAGTGCCTCATTTTACAAATGTGTACATGAGTTTGTGTAGATAAATTCAGCTTTGTGTGTTTCTGTATATAATGAGACGAGAACAAGACGAGATTAATATTTAATGTACAAGGTTTTTTTTAATGTAAATTTTTGCGTTCAGTAGTAAAATTGTGTGCACGTGTGTGTGTGTGTGACCGGCGCTCTTTAAGTTCTTCAGAACAGGAAGTAGTTAAACTGGGTTAATTATACAGAATTAGAGTCGCTGAGCGAGCGGCTGTCAGTCTGATAATATGACAGGTGTCATGACCTCGAAGTGACGGGTCATCATTACACAATCACACACATTCACATAAATAACACACTTGTGTTGGGCAGATTATTACTGAAGCTCTGGACACACGGCTACACAATCACACAATGATAGATGAACATGTACACACACACAGACCGCGTGCAGTAATGTGTTGTGTTGTGTTGTGTTGTGTTGTGTAGAGCTGGCAGATGCTGAGGTCAGAGGTCTTTGTTCAATCTTTACTGGCGGCTTGTTAAACATGATTACATCAATGATCTGATCATAAACACACTGACACACACACAGCTGTGATTTTAAGATGAACACTGAAGTACTGTGAACATCTGCACAGCGCCTGTTTGCCATTTGACAGATGAGCAGCTTTATATGACACTGTCACCATCATCTGACCTGACCTGTAAAGCAACAGTTTCATTCAACGACACCACAACAACAAAGATAAGAAACAGATCATCCAGTAAAGCTTCGTGATAATGTGATTTTATTGATCTGAATATCTGAATATAAAGTCATGAACTTAAACTCGACTGTCCTGTGATTCCTCAGAAAACACTCATTCCTCTCTCTGTCTCTCTGTAGCCGTCTATCGATTGGTGGACAGATTGAAAATACCATTACACAACGTGTGTGTGTGTGTGTGTGTGAGTGCGTGCGTGCGCGCGCGTGTGTGTGTGTGTGTGTGTGTGTGTGTGTGTGTGCGTGCGTGTGTGTTGCAGTAGGAGCATTATGGTGTAAGTGTCAGAAAACACTGCACAAATAAACTTTGCCACAGTGACATGTCACACTTCACAATCAAACAGACCCGTGTGTGTGTGTGCGTGTGCGTGCGTGTGTGTGTGTGTGTGTGTGTGTGTGCGTTGCGTGCGTGTTTAGTGGGCTCTCAGTGACACAGACAGGGCGATTGAGAGCAGAGACAAACAGTGTGTTAGTGTGAGTGTGTGTCTTGTTTCAAACGTGTTTGTTTCTCTGTGCGGCCTTTTACACACTCCTGCATTTTATCACATAAACGTCTTACCAAAACAAACACACTGCACAGTGGGCGGAGCTTCAGATGCACACGCTCAGTGCCTCAACAGTGATGTCATCAACACCCACCAAAAACAATAATAGTTTTATGAAGAGAATTATAAATCCTTTTAAGACTGATTTCTCTTTAGTAACAGATCACATTTAACATAGAGAAAGATCTTTCACATTGATACACGCACACACACACACACACACACAAAACGACTAATAATCCAATGCATTCTAATAGTAATAATCCTAGATTATAATTTATCTGGTGAATTTCTCCATTTCTGTTTTATTGCGGAATTTAAACTGAATCCATCATATGGTGAATATTATTGTGCATAAACACACACACACAGACTTGAGCCAATGTGAGTGCGGCTCTAATAAAGGTTCCGGGAAATGGAACCAGTGGAATGTTGACCACATGTTTAAAAATAAAAATACCCAAACGGCAGGAGACAAAATCTACCCCAGTCACTATATATACTCTCCAACTCACACACTGCACTACCTTCACTCACTACACTGCACTACACACTTCACACATGACACTCTTCACTAAACTTCACTAGCACTCTTCACTGCACTCTTCACTACACTTCACTGCACTCTTCACTACACTCTTCACTACACTGCACTACACACTTGACTGCACTCTTCACTACACTGCACTACACTACACACTTTACTACACTCTTCACTACACTGCACTCTTCACTACACACTGCACTACACAATTTACTACACTGCACTGCACTCTTCACTACTCTTCACTACACTGCACTACACACTTCACTGCACTCTTCACTACACACTGCACTACACAATTTACTACACTACACTACACACTTGACTGCACTCTTCACTACACTGCACTACACTACACACTTTACTACACTCTTCACTACACTGCACTCTTCACTACACACTGCACTACACAATTTACTACACTGCACTGCACTCTTCACTACTCTTCACTTCACTACACTGCACTCTTCACTACACTGCACTCTTCACTACACACTGTACTACACAATTTACTACTCTACACTGCACTGCACTCTTCACTACACTGCACTACACACTTCACTACACTGCACTCTTCACTACACACTGTACTACACTACACTCACTGCACTCTTCACTACACTGCACTACACACTTCACTACACTCTTCACTACACTGCACTCTTCACTACACACTGTACTACACAATTTACTGCACTGCACTCTTCACTACACTGCACTACACACGTCACTGCACTGCACTGCACTGCACTCTTTACTGCACTGCACTACACAATTTACTACACTGCACTGCACTCTTCACTACACTCTTCACTACACTTCACTACACACTTTACTGCACTGCACTATTCACTACACTGCGCTACGCACTTTACTGCACTGCACTCTTCACTACACTGCACTACACACTTCACTACACACTTTACTATACTGCACTGCACTACACACTTTACTGCACTGCACTTCACTACACACTTTACTGCACTGCACTGCACTACACACTTTACTGCACTGCACTCTTCACTACATTGCGCTACGCACTTTACTGCACTGCACTCTTCACTACACTGCACTACACACTTCACTACACACTTTACTGCACTGTACTCTTCACTACACTGCACTACACACTTCACTACACACTTTACTGCACTGCACTCTTCACTACACTGCACTACACACTTCACTACACACTTTACTGCACTGCACTATTCACTACACTCTTCACTACACTACACTGCACTACACACTTTACTGCACTGCACTGCACTGCACTGCACTCTTCACTACACTGCCCTGCGCACTTCACTGCACTGCACCGCACTCTACACTTACTACACTACGTGCACTGCAACTACGCACTTTACACTGCACTGCACTCACTATTCACTCACTTCACTGCACTCACTAACTCACTGCACTACAACTCACTACACTGCACTACTTACTGCACTTCACTCACTGCACTCACTACACACATCACCTACACACTGCACTACACACACTGTACTTCACTGCACTGCACTCTTCACTACTCTCACTACACTCACTACACACTCACTGCACTTTCACTACACACTGCACCTTTACTACACTACACTACACACTTGACTGCACTCTTCACTACACTGCACTACACTACACACTTTACTACACTCTTCACTACACTGCACTCTTCACTACACACTGCACTACACAATTTACTACACTGCACTGCACTCTTCACTACTCTTCACTTCACTACACTGCACTCTTCACTACACTGCACTCTTCACTACACACTGTACTACACAATTTACTACTCTACACTGCACTGCACTCTTCACTACACTGCACTACACACTTCACTACACTGCACTCTTCACTACACACTGTACTACACTACACTCACTGCACTCTTCACTACACTGCACTACACACTTCACTACACTCTTCACTACACTGCACTCTTCACTACACACTGTACTACACAATTTACTGCACTGCACTCTTCACTACACTGCACTACACACGTCACTGCACTGCACTGCACTGCACTCTTTACTGCACTGCACTACACAATTTACTACACTGCACTGCACTCTTCACTACACTCTTCACTACACTTCACTACACACTTTACTGCACTGCACTATTCACTACACTGCGCTACGCACTTTACTGCACTGCACTCTTCACTACACTGCACTACACACTTCACTACACACTTTACTATACTGCACTGCACTACACACTTTACTGCACTGCACTTCACTACACACTTTACTGCACTGCACTGCACTACACACTTTACTGCACTGCACTCTTCACTACATTGCGCTACGCACTTTACTGCACTGCACTCTTCACTACACTGCACTACACACTTCACTACACACTTTACTGCACTGTACTCTTCACTACACTGCACTACACACTTCACTACACACTTTACTGCACTGCACTCTTCACTACACTGCACTACACACTTCACTACACACTTTACTGCACTGCACTATTCACTACACTCTTCACTACACTACACTGCACTACACACTTTACTGCACTGCACTGCACTGCACTGCACTCTTCACTACACTGCCCTACGCACTTCACTGCACTGCACCGCACTTCACTACACACTTTACTACACTACAGTGCACTGCAATCTTCCATGCTCTGATGCTTCAGGCTGTTTGAGAATGTTTCTCATTCTGAGCTCATGGTCTCGCCCGTCTTTCATTGCAGTATCAAGTTTGTTCTTACACAGAAGAGTCCAGTGAGTTTAGACTCAGGTTAAAGAAGATTAAGTGTAGGACACTCTTGATCATTTCTCGCTCGTCCTGTATTTAGTGTTTCTGAGCACAGTTTGAGATCGTCTGAAACTCATCAACTGCATCTCGCTCTCTCTGTGGCTGCAGTGAAGGTGTAACTCTGCTTGTGTTGTTTACTCAACCAAAGTGCTCTGTAATTTATTTAAAATAATCTATTTTAACTAATAAAGAGCTCATTCAGGCAGCACACGACTGCAGGCACATTTTAAATACATCTTTAAGAGTGGAGCTGGCTCACGCTCTCTCTCTCTCTCTCTCTCTCACACACACACACACACACACACACAGTTGAGAGAGGTCTGGATATTTTTGCCAGTCAGATGACTGTGAGCTGCAGTTTAAGAGTATTTTCTTATGAGACATTCAGAGTTAAAGTGCCTCTTCATGTCCACATACACTATCATTCATTTGTGCGTATGGACCACACAACTGCTGTCAGTTACACAATACAAATACACACACTGTGTGTGCTGGACGTTGTGTCAGGAGAGCAGAAGAGTCACAAGAGAGCAGAAGAGTCACAAAAGAGCAGATGACACTTCTCTCTGTGT
>NW_026634225.1:35766-46052 GCF_024868665.1 Triplophysa rosa
GAGAGAAGGAGAGAGGGAGAGAGAGAGAGAGAGGGAGAGAGAGAGAGAGAGAGAGAGAGAGAGAGAGAGAGAGAGAGAGAGAGAGAGAGAGAGAGAGAGAGAGAGAGAGAGAGAGAGAGAGAATGTGCGTGCGTGCGTGCGTGTGTGTGTGTGTGTGCGTGCGTGCGTGTGTGTGCGTGTGTGCGTGTGTGCGTGTGTGGAGCGTGTCATGTGTGGAGCGTGTCATGTGTGATGTTTACATTGGGATCTAGTTTCCTTTAAGTGGGTAATATGTGCGATCACACACCAGGGACAGAGATTGTGTGTGTGCGTGTATGTCTTCTTTACCAGACTTTCATATTATTTAGTATTACTTTATCAATTAATTGTCATTTGTAAGAGAATCCTTTTTAATGTCACGATGTAACTGTGTTTGATTCTAATATAACTTTTATTCTAATGATTAAACAGAAAGAATGTAGTTCGGACAGTGAGTGTGAATGAGTAATTCCATCTAAACCTCCTGATCTCTCTATCTGTTCACACACACACACGCTGGCCTCCTGGTCACCATCTGTGGATAATTACTGCTCTGTCTCTAGTGAGTGTGTGATATTTAATATTTCCTCAGCACTTGAACAAATAAGCTGGAATAACTGTGAGGAGCCCACCGTGTGTGTGCGTGTGTGTGTGTGTGTGTGTGCGTGCGTGCGTGTGTGTGTACCTTCAGCCTGACACTCATTCAATGACAACTTTCCATCTTGCTGTACTGACTCCTCACACACACACACACACACACACACACACACACACACAGATATATAAAGATATTATTTCTCCTATACTCCAGACTAGTTGTTAACAGGTTTCCTCCTTTTACCTATTGTGGAATTCACTTGATCTTCTTCTGATCATGTGTGTTTTGAGTGATGTGAGCTTCCTCGCGTGTCCGTCTGTGACCTGTTGGACACACACACACCCGCTGTGATTCTTTTGCCATATGTGAGTGTCTCTCTATGAGGCTGATAGCTGCAGTACGGCTTATTTAGCTCTCAGTGGCAGCGCTCCATGCACACTGACAAGGTCAAAGGTCACACTACAGGTTGCCAAGACCACCATGATGTGACAAATGAAGAGAGAAACACACACACATTCCCTGACATCAGCCTGCCATGGAACTTTTAGAGGAATTTTTAAAATCATCTGTCAATCAATCGGTTTCCCCATCACTTCCATTAGCTCCACCTGCCCATGTGACGTCACAGCCTCACCTGTGTGATGAGCATATGAGTCATGGCCGCTGGGTATCTGCTTTCCTGTAGCTCAGTGGTTAACGTTAACAACGCCAAGGTCGTGGGTTGGATCCCTGGGGATTGCACATACTTATAAAAACAAATGTATAGGATAATGCAATGTAAGTGGCTTTGGATATAAGCGTCTGCCAAATGCATAAATGTAAATGTAGGGGTTTCCTGTATATTCACTTTCATACTTGAGACGGTTCACTTTTTTTTCTTGGGTTACCATAATCCTTCAGTGTAGAATCCTTCAAATTTGATTGAAGAGAAATTCAGAACAGTGCATCAGAATTTAAACACACAACCATTTCTGTCAGTGTAGAAACAGTAATATTTCATAAGATGAGCATTGAGAAATGCTATCATTGTAGCACATTATGTCACATGTGTACCTGTGAATCTCCATTAGTTAAGAGTCACATTAAGAGTTCAAGTTGTCTGAACGTGGACATTGAATGAAATACTCTCAGATGAAATGGAGCAGATAGCTTATAATATAATGTTATGAAAATGCTTCAGTTTTGGGTGATTTGTGGGAAAGGTATATATCAGATGATCCGTCAGCTCTCTATTAAAGCTCTTGTTAGCGACCCTGTCGTGAAACTGTGAGGTCTGAACGAGCCTCTTGAGATGTTGGGAGATTTTTACGCCGTGTGTTTGAATGTAACTCTGTTCATTAAGCACTTCATAAGTGCCGTATATCACACTCATATTTAATGGAACACTTTTAATATGTTTACTTTGAGATGTTTATTTGATATGTGTTTGAGTTGGGCAGGAACTTAAGTCCCACCAACGCTGGTGGTGCGTGTGTGTGTGCGTGCGTGCGTGCGTGTGTGTGTGTGTGTGTGTGTGCGTGTGTGTATGTATGTGCGTGCGTGCGCGTGCATGTGTGTGTGTGGGGGGGCAGTCAGAGTTAAACCAGCACTGCCGTTTTGCCAAACAAAACTAACATGGCGATTTCACCACAGCTAACCAATCACTCTACAAACACACAACACCAGAACTGTCTCTTTAAAGTGTGCAGCAGATTCATCAATCTGAGATTTATAGACAAATTAAAAGGGTTCGGCCCTGTTTCTGCACACTCTCGCGCACACACACACACACACACGCGCGCGCGCGCACACACACACACACACACACACACACACACACGTTAAGCTGTATGTGCATACAGAGCCTCATTCATCACCAGCTGCAATGGAAACCTGTTGCTCTCTCTTACTCTGTCTCCCTCTCTCTCTCTATTTTAATTTTTACTTTTTCTTTTTTACTGTATTAACAAAGCATTTGCAGCTGGCCAGTAGTGCAAATACTTCATGTGTACAAAGAAAACAACGCATAATGAAATTGATAGATAATATCAATAACATTCATATATATATATATATGTTAATATATGTGTGTGTGTGTTATTGATATATCTTTTAATTTCACCATGCATATATATATATATATATATACTGTATATGTAGACAGTTTCGTCAGATGCAAATGTCTAGTTAACTTTCTGTTTGTATTTGGTTAGTAATTTATTATATATTTAATTATATTAACATTATTTTAAATATACATTTTATTGTATATTAATTGTATTAAATTACATAAAAACTACTCAACAAAATAACGTTTGTTTATGCTGTTGCCGCTAAAAGGGTCTCTCTCTCTGTGTGTGTGTGTGTGTGTGTGTGTGTGTGTGTGTGCGTGCGTGCGTGCGTGCGTGCGTGCGTGCGTGTGTGTGTGTGTTTCTCTCTCGGCTGTCAATCACTGAACTCACAGGAAACAATTATTGAATTGCAGGAGTAAAAAACCTTCAGAAACCCACTTCACCTGAAACATGAATCCAAACGTGAGCACACACACAGCAGATGATCTGTTTATTCACAGATGTCTAAATGTCATTGTTTTAGGTGAATGAAATATCTGCTCTCATTCACATGAACCACAGTCTCATAATACTCACGAATCAAGAGTGTATGAGTTGTTTTCTCTTTGTTTTTGAGCTGACACTTGCTCTGTAAATTATGTTCGCTAATGCATTGATAGTCTGATGTTTAAATGTGGGATGAATGGGATATCAGACTTTATGTATCTGATCAGTGATTGCTAATATGCAAAACTTCATTTGACATTTGATTATCTAGACAGATATAATATCATGTGTTTGTGTTGTGGAGATGAAGTCACGATGCAGTGGTGTAAATGCTATACCACACGCACAGAACCTCAGTTCAGTTCACAATGAGGAATTGAAGAAGAACACACATATAAAGTCACGATTAAATCCTGTTATGTTAAATAAACTCACTCTAGACTGAATTTACAGACCTGCTGTTAAAGAATCACTTCAGCAGTCATACACAGTTAAACCAGCTAAACTCAATCATGACTTTAAAACATACTGTATTTTGTTTTTCTGTATTTTCTCCATTAAACCAAAACCTCACAGAAAACCTTCTGTATTTTTACATTTTCAAGAAACATTTAGTTTGATTTATAAGCTGTTTTCCTCATGAGAGACCCAACAACAATCTCTCTCTCTCAATTTCAATGTAAGTGTGCTTTATTGGCATGACAAAATGTACATTCATATTGCCAAAGCATTTGCAGCTGGGCTGCGTACAAATAGTGCAAGTATGTCAACAAATGAAAAGAAAGATAATTATAGTAATAAAATCAAATCAAATAAAGTGAGATGTATGTAGTGCAACTTAAAGTGGTTTATAATATATGTAAATATATACAGAAATAAAGTATAGTTTAAACTATACTCTAGTTGCTCTCTCTCTCTCTCACACACACACGCACACACACACACACGCACGCACGCACACACACACACACACACACACACACGCACACACGTACACACACTTTCATGTCATTTAAGTCAAATTTTGGCCTAAAATTTGCTTAAGTAGGTACACATGCAGTCTCTCTCTCTCTCTCTCTCTCTCTCTGATGAGAGATCACGAGGAAACACTAGTGCTCTTTTATCCACGATTGAGATTTACATTACAGTTGCTGTGTGTGTGTGTGTGTGTGTGTGCGTGCGTGCGTGCGTGCGTGCGTGCGTGCGTGCGTGTGTTTCCTGTGAGTGAGGTTGACATCATGATAAACATTGCCAATATTTTTAGCCTGATAAACAGTCAAAGTGCAGCAAATATTTTCATAAGGATCAGCCGAGCCACGAGCTGAAACTCCCTTCAGTCATTTAAAGACAAATAAAGTCAAACTTCTGCTTCCCAGTCAAAACCACTGCAGCAGTTCAGACTTTAATGTCTTTACCGGAACCCAGCGGCACGAGAATGACCATATTAACAAGAAAAACACTGAGAACTGCCACTCAGGCCAGCAGAAAAACACTTACAACACAAACACATCAGAGACATTCTGACCCCTGCTGGACACAAACACATCACATGATAGGATCTGCTTTACACTAAACTGTATTTACAAAGATTTATTTCATGTGATGTGTTACACAATGTTCTTTGTTTTTCTTTCTTTCTGTCTTTCTCTCTTTGTCTTTCTAGGACATGCTAGAAATGTGTTATTTATGAGATGTTTGAATATTGCTTTGTCCAGAGTGAAGTAAAGTTCTGAGCTACTGTGTGTCGGACATAAATGTGATCTGTGATTTACAAACATTTACACAAAATAATCATACAGTGGATTTATTTTAGACACACTTAAGAAACTTGGGAGGAAAACATTAAATTTTTCTACATTTGCACTCTGAATGTGAAATCTTGACTTGCTTTTGTTTGTTCATGTTTGTATGGTTTTTCTATATTGTGTTTAGAGAATGAAGAGATGTGCAAAGATGCAAATACATCAAATGTTACAGAGCAACGTCACTGTTTATTACCTGTAGCATCATGAGGGAAACCGATGATTTGTTACCGCGGCAACAGTGTTTCGGTGATGATGTCATTGTCATGAATTAGGTGGCCTGTGGATCTCTGTTTTCCAGAGGTGGACAGTAACGAAGTAAATTTTCCTGAGTACTGTACTTAAGTACACTTTTTGAGTATCTGTACTTTACTTGAGTATTATTTTTTCTGAGTACTTGTACTCTAACTTCACTACATTTGAACGACAAATATCATACTTTTTACTCCACTACATTTATAAAAAGGTCAGAAAGTAGAATATCATTTTTATGTATCGGGTTTCCTGTGTGCGCAATTTATCTGGCTTGCGATCTGCCAGGACCTTCTACTGTTGCCAAGTATTTCAGTTTTTCTAAGCTCGCGGTTTTCCGGCAAGCTTTGAATGGCCATTGGGCAGAATTTTTACGCAAATCTGGCAACTCTGGGATCTTCCCCGCTAAACTAATGTAAACGACGGCGCTACTACACAGCTGAAAGCGCTCTCAAACGGCAAATAGAACAATAAAAGAAGAAAAAGGCACATGTTAAAGTGTGGTGTAATCATCTGTGGGTTCAACTATGTGTGGTGCATGCTTAGCACGAGCGCTACGATCCGTCAAATATCAAAGAAGACATTGTCATGAGAATGGTCGGCATAACGGCTAAACGGTAAATAAAACATCATATACACCTTAAGCTACATGAGAGAAAATGAAAAAAGTTTTCATTCGAAATTTCATGAGATCGCATAGCTGGAGTTAAGGACGTGTGCGTGCGCGTGCGTGCGTGTTAACTTCTGATCTGCTGCTATATCATTTAAAACCATTTGAAAAATCGATGATGTTTTTACTTTAGTCACTATAGTTGAAGTATTCCTGTTGAAATAAAAACAATAGAACCCTGCCCGAAATACAACAGAAAATGTAATGGATTTAATGGTTATAATGGGACTTGTATTGTATGGATACTTGTTGTTGTCTACTTGTTTGTGATGGATTCTATTGATGGGATGGTAAATCCTATTGGAATAAAACCCAAAACACACTACAAAGAGGAATTTAATAGAAAAATCTAATTCACAAATTCATTGTTTATTTTTCAGCAGGGATGGTATTTGCAGTAAAACCACAGTATCCACCAATTGACAATTTTCTATAAACTAACCATACTCCAATTAAGCTATTTTAGTACATGTCAAGCTAATGTTAAAACTCAATGAAAGGTTTTTTTTTCTAGACTTTGTCTTGCAGCACTCAAACGTAGCACACAGTAAACGTCTTGTTTTATTGCCAGTAGAATCATTCAGGAACTTAAGTTGTTTAATGTGATCAGAATATGTTGAGCATTATATGATCATTCCTGATCGATTCCTATTAAAATAGCTGTTGTTGCTCTGTAGCGAAATATTTAAAAGTGATTTTGTCATGTCAGATGACAGATTATAATTTGTAGGTGATTTCTTGATTTAATTTAATTATGATTTTGGTCTCTTTCTCTCTATGATGACAGCACCCTCTAGTGGCATCAGAGGTCTTTGGCTCTTATATCTCAGGTCACACTGAGGTTAAGACCTGTGCGCGTGCGTGCGTGAGTCTCACTGTGGTCTGGATGAGCAGAGACTAAACAATCGCCACAGGGAATGTTGTTGTTTTGAAGATGAACGTCAGTGAACCAAGAGTCCAGCTGCACACACACAGACGTTGTATGTTCTGTTTTTCTTGAACACATTCGTTCTCTCTGGCTGTCAATCGCACAGTCGGATGAAGTTTGTTATTGTGATATTGTCTGACAGTCTTAAATCATATTACTCACAAAGATCATAGTAATCACAAACCAGATCTCATTAATAACTCATTTTCTTCTCCAGTTGAGACTTTTGCTGTTCCTGGTCATCTCACGTGTGTCTCTGGTGTGTGTGCGTGCGTGCGTGCGTGCGTGTGTGTGTGCGTGCGTGCGCGTGCGTGTGTGTGTGTGTGTGGGCGTACTATGATTCGACTGGAATGTTTTAACCAGTGTTGGGTAAGTTACTCAGAAAAAGTAATTTATTACTAGTTACTAATGACATATTCAATAGTGTAACTAGATTACTGTACAAATGACTCTCTCCAAAAAGTATTTCATGACTTATTACTATTTACTTTCTATATCCAATATCAACCTTGATTAGTTCAGTGATTGAAGGATAGACATGAAAGGGCTCTTTTAATTCATTCAAATAAATAATATAAAACTACTTAAAGTACTCTTATTAACTGACCAAAGTATTACAAATGTGAGAATTATACATTAAAGCAAAGATTTTAAAGTTAGACTTTGAATTTTGATGTCAATTCCACTATTGCACACACATATATTACACAAAGTATTTAGTTTAATTACATCAAAAATAACTCATTAAATTACAGAAAAAATAACAGTAATCCCTTACTTTACTTTTCAAGGGAAAAGTAATTAAATTACAGTAACTAATTACTTCGTTACTAGTTACACCCAACACTGGTTTTAACACAGAGATAACACACTAGTATTCCTTTCTCTCTCTCTCTCTCTCTTGCAGCACAATGGATGAGTACAATACATTTCTAAAGTCAGATTAACTGTGTGTTGAAGCAGAAAACATTCTCATACCATACTCCCACATGCATGAGATGAATTTTATGTTTGACCTCTGACCCTTGACCCAGTGATAGTGGGCCAGTTCCCAGAGTCGAGTTTGACTAAGATGTTTTTCATCATATTGAGTCCTTTATTTGATTTGTTGGATAGAATATTTATAAAACTTGGTTTTATGTTTACAAAGGATATGTTTATTTTTGGTATGAAGTATAAGAAAGAATGGAAAACAAAATGTACACTTGGTAACTTTCTACTGGGACAGGCAAAGCTGGCTATTCTAAAATCTCACACATGTAAAAATGAAGGGGAAGATACTGATTTGCTTGGAATGTTTAAATCTCTAGTAGAGTTCCGAGTAGCTGTAGAATACACATAGTGTAAGTTAATAAACAATATGTATTTTTTTGATGTGAGGTGGAGTGTAGAAGATGCTCTTGTGGTAAGAGATGAGACTGGAGAGTTAGTGATTGTTTTTGTTTTTGTTTTGGGTTGTGTGAGGTGTAAAGATGATTAATTATTAAGAGTTTTAAAAGTCAAAAAAAGTCTCTCTCAGTCTCTCTCTCGCACTGTAACTCTACTGACTTAATGGATTTTCCTCCTTTTTACATTGTCACAGAGACTTCAAAGAGCATCAAAGGACCCATTCAGAATATTTCCACGGTGACTCTGGAATATTCTCTCGTCTGGGATCAGGAAGCTGAAGTCTGTGATTTCTCAAGTCACGCAATGAGAGAACAATGTGTCAATGTGTCAAATACTTTACAGTGACTGATGAGAACTGATTGTGAACTTCATCATTTGTGAGCACTACTGTACTGGAGCACACACACTGTACACATACACACGCACTACACACACGCACTAAACACACACGCACTACACACACGCACCACACACACACACACACACACACGCACGCACGCACACACACACGCACTGTACACACACACATACATACACACGCACTGTACACACACACATGCACACACTGTACACACACGCACTGTATACACACACACACACTGTACACACACGCACGCACATACACGCACTGTACATGTACGCACTGTACACACACACACTGTACACACACAAACGCACATACATGCACTGTACACACACACGCAGGGGCGCAACTGCACATTTTCTGAGGGGTATGCGAGATCAGTTTTGGCGCCACCCCAATATAGAAAACACACAACAAATAAAAAATCCACAGACAAGTTGTATATCACCTTTCGAGTCATTCTATTTTACATCATGTGACTGTGACAATCAGATTTGCATCTATAACAGAAGCATAAAGGTTTCCTTTTACAGAAACACTTTTCCAACTGCTTCACAGTGTAACAGATACACAATTCTGAAAAGATAAATAACAATCTGAAAAATAATGAAACAAAGGAGCAAAAGTAGGCTAAACTATTTTTAATTTTATATTTTGGTTATAATAACTAAATAAGACTTCAAATAAGGCTATTTATTGTATTCTTTGACAAGTGAGTTTCACTTATGTAGTCTAGAATTTTGACATTTAAAACCTTTAACAAAAAAACTTGTCAAGTTTTAAACAATAAAACCTCTTTAAATATCCCAAATATAAGTAACAATCGAGTTGTAGCCCATTAGAGATGTGCTGATGAGGAAATAAACTTATTTTGATCTTTAAAGTTATACATTTAGATTATTCCCTTTCCTTCAACAAAAAGTATTATTAACATTATTTATTATTATCAGAAGAAGACAAATAAGACGTATCACATGATATACTCGCGTTGTATAACGCAAATATACTCGGTCTTTGTTTTTTCCCACTTAGGCCTATTAAAACGAAAGCTTAGTTTGTGGTTCATTAATATTTAATAAAAACACAACACAACAATAAAGTTAGCCTATGTTAAACATACCTTTACTGTGCATTTATAATTAAAATATTATTGAAAAAACGAAATAAGATGGATAACAGATATTATAACGCAGATATCCCCTTGCTTTAAGCATTTGTAGTCTGTGGTTCACATTTTATGAAAACACCTCATTAAAGTAAAACAAAGACAAACTCACTTACATTGAACGCTCAAATTATTTTTTATTAACAAACGTTCTTTTGCGCTCTTGTCTCTGTCATCCTGTCAATCATTGCGCTGTTTCAGTGTCCACACGCAATCTCTCCGGTGCTCTGTGTCATGCGCGCTGGTTGCAGAAGACGCAACTGCACAGCTCGCGTCGTCATATGGGGAAAACGCGTCCGACGATTAATGAAGAACCCGATAATGTGTGATAGTGGGAGACTTAACAGCTTTAACAACCGTCTCAGACTCTCCCGAATGTAATTATAAAGCTCCTTCATTTAGGCCTAGAGGTGACCTGATATTGTATTATAATATTAACTACCTCTCAGGCAACGTTAAATAACTTGTTTTTTACTTGTCAATTTACTTTTCATTTTCATGTTCTGTTCTGCGCTTTGGGAAGTTTCTTTGCTCGATCCATTTGGTCATTTGACTGTGAAAGA
>NW_026634225.1:48480-100000 GCF_024868665.1 Triplophysa rosa
CTCTTCTGTCAATCTGCAGCATCTCTGACAGACGTCTGGCTCTCGTCCAGGCCCTTGCGTGCAAACAGAGGAAGCCACATTAGCCTATAAAGAGTTTCTAAAGAACAACAGCTGTTAAATATTGATGAGTGCTGGCAAGTCATGAATACTCGCTGCTGCAGAAGGTTAAGCGCTGATGTTATAGACACCAACAGTTCATTAGATTTCCTGCTATTGTGTGTCTTTTCTGTGATATTTGTTTATTATTACTATTAGCTCATATTAATGACAGAAAGCAAGAATTTCATTTGACTAATACATTTAACATCAGCAGCCAATACTGTATGAAAATGACGTTTACTAAAGGAAAGCTTGACTTTCTCTGATTCAGGGTTTAGATCACACACCTAAACTTACAGACACTATAACTGTGAAAGAGCAATGACAAAAAATGTCATGACGCAGCAAATCAAACTCAAGCCTTACACATAAATACTGAACATATACAATTGATCATACGTCTACCCATCAGCTCTCTCAATATATCACAATGGCTAAAGAAAAGCACATCGATGTACTGATGAGGAATTCTGATTCACTTCCTTCAATCCAAACTTCAACAACAGACACTTTGGAGAAAGTGTGTGTGTGTGTGTGTGTGTGGGAAGGGTAAACCCTACGGTATGGGGACACAAAGATGGCAATATCCAAAACCCTTGTCCTTGTGGGGACATGTTTTGGTCCTCATGAGGAAACAAGCTTATAAATCACACAGAATGAACTTTTGTGAAAATGTAAAAGAGCAGACAGTTGTGTGTGATTGTTAGGGTTAGGGAATATGAGATACAGTCTGTACAGTATAAAAACCATTGTGTCTATGGAATGTCCCCATAAAACATGGAAACCCAACATGCGTGTGTGTGTGTCTGTGTGTGTGTGTGTGTGTGTGTGTGTGTGTGTGTGTGCGCGTGTACTTGTACATCTATATTTTTGAGGACCGGTTTGAGTTGTAGACCAGCGGTGTGAGGACAAGGAGGGTAAAGTGAGCCGGTCCTCACTTCCAGAGACCCCTTCAAAGGGCTGTTTGAGGGTGAAGACTTGGTTTTAGGGTTTAGGTTATAATTAGGTTTAGGGTCAGGCATGTAGTTCTGACGGTTAGGGTGACGGGCTAGAGATTGCATTGCGTCAATGTATGTCCTCATAAAGATAGCTGCGCAAATGTGTGTGTGTACGAGTGTGTGTGTGTTTGAAAGGAAGAGATGTTGTCCAGGATTCCCAGAGCAGACGTGGGTAAATCCCAATCCTGGACAGATTCCCGAGCATTGCGTGCAGGTGGGTGGATCTCAGCACAGCTGGAGAATTACATGTTTATACTGTGAAAAGCAGTTCACTGTCCCAAAGTCAATCGTCTGGGCACAAGTAAATCTCAACAAACCCCACAAACCTCTGGAGTTTTCACATAATAATCAGAGAACTTGAGGAATGAATTAAGTTTCATCGGGTGATGAGAGAGTGCACAGGTCTGTTTTATGTGACCATGAAGAGTCATTTGACTAAATCAAACATGTTCTTCTCAGAAGGGACAAAAGTATCCTCAGGTTTTTTAACAGATCTCAAATGTGAGAGCTAAAGATGAGTTTTGATGTTAGAGTTCGTTCACTCTCTGGAGTCCAAGAGGATCCACTTGATCCTTCATCCAATGCAGATGTGAAGACAGTGTCTGTTTTCCTCTCATAGCCATCATCTCTGACACTCTGTTATCCATTATTCATCAACAAACTTCAGGAAAACCTTTGACTAAACCGTGTTTCCTTCCTAATCCATCAAATCCGTAGATTTAGTTGTGCTTTTCCAGACATGGCCATTGAGAGGTGAAATATGTTGAGCATGGATCCGCCGCTGAGCTGTGCAGCTGAACATCATGAGGCTTCCACTCAAAACAAAGCGTGTCACGCAAACCTGCGGCGGCCAACATGCCATCACTGCCCACAGCTGCTTCGTTCAACGTCTCGGCCAATCAGTGCTCTTACACATCTGTCTCATTGACAGAAGATCTGTAAAACTATGGGTTAAAAACTTTACACATCACTAAACACGCACGCACGCACACACTTCAGATTCCTCTAAACGTGATATGAAAGAGACTTCAATGATTAAAAAACCTTCCTTTAGATTGGATTTTACACTCTTTGATTTCTGTCACACGTACAGTATCAATGAGACGTAAACACAACCCAGGCTCATGTGCTGTACATGTAGACTTAAGGCTCAAATACACTACAAGACTTTTGCTCAGATTTTCAGTCAGGACTTGTTGCACAAAGTCCGCGTCAGTGTGTCAGTTACTGTGTTCCTATCTGAAACTTTCAAAAAGTCTTCAAGTGTGTGATGTCCAGTTTTAAAGAAATCTGCTCAGATTTTAAAAGTCTTGTAGTGTATTCCAGCCATAACACATCACCCCACACATATGACAGACAGAATGAATGATGAATGACATCATCACACAGACACACACCTTAGAAGAATGCAGTCTGTATTTGCAAAACAAATCTATATCTTTTGGACGCATATGTGGATTTAAAGCACAACAGCGCAGTGTAAAGTATTGGAGTAAATGTTATTAGTTACTGTACTTAAGTATCTTTTTGGCTACTTTGTAGTTGTACTGAGTATTAAAGATATTAGCAACTTTTACTCTCTACTTAACTACATTTTTGAACAAGTATATGTACTCTTTACTCCACTACATGTGTAATGACTAATGCAGTTACACATTACATTTTGCATGGCACCTATCTTTTTTTTGCAGCAGTTTATTTTTGCTACAGAAGAATTCATATTGCCATTTACAGGGCATTAAAGGTACTGTAATCTTGTGGATTTTGCCCTAACTTACTAAAACTGGTCAACATGGCTTCTTGATGTGAATAGGAGTGCAGTATCAGGTAGATGTCAATCGTTGGCGGTTTATATGTGAAATGAGGACATGACTGCAGCTGGCGATGAGGCCAAACCAGCATGTCCAGTGCAAAAAGGCTTTGACTTTTTGATTTTACTTAACATTATTTTATTTATCTGTTATATTGAAGAGACCTTTTTGAAGGAGTTTGGTTTACTTATGAGCACTTGAGCTTAAATGAGACTTGGGAGTTTGTAATGACGTAGGTTATGGTGTCGGCCATGATTTGTTGCAATTTTGAGGTGTTCAGTCTTATTATGATTTAAGAAAATAAATGCGATTGCTCTCCTCACATATCGACTGTTTCTTGTTTTTCACTGACGTGTCTCTTAAGTGTTGAGGACTAGTGCTGCTTTGAGCCTACATTCAGTATGAGTAAAATACTCAAGTACTGTTACAATCAGATACTCGAAGACTTTTACTGAAGTCGTTTTGGAATTGGTGACTTGTAACTTGTAATGGAGTAATTGTCACTGCAAGGTATCTGTACTTTTACTCAAGTATGGTTTTCAGGTACTCTTTACACCTCCGCAACAGCAGTATTGGATCATTTCTATCTGATTTCAGTGTGTCGTTCAGATTGATCCTACTGTCAAAAGAACTGTTCTGTGTGAATATTTATCTGTATGATATGATATTTATGTACCTACAGTATATCCACACACAGATGTCATTGATATTCTGTACATTTATTTGTGCGTGTGTGGAGGAAGCTCATTTTTGCAGTGCTGGTCTTGTGTGCTGTGTGTGTGTGTAAATGGTTTTCATAAGCATTTCTCTGAGGTCAGCGCTTCGTCTGCTGCAGTCACGCAATCCCCCCCACACCCACACTCCAGCTCTTAAAGAGACAGTGCCATATTTCTGAAGTCTCACCCACAGCACACGCTAACCACCAACAGACGGCTGAAAAACTGACACCAGGACTGTCAAACGGCACCGTTATAAAACAAGTACAACATCTCTGGACGAGCTCATTGGGTTCATTCACCACGTTCACAGAAATCACACAACACAAAACAACAGACAAAAAGAGACAAAAGAGCTTGTGTTTGGAGGCGACCTCTGCTCCTCTCGCTCTCTTGTTGTGAAGCCTGTTAAATAAACGTGAGATGTGCTTGACTAACACAGTTGTGTACCACAATACAAGCTGGTGAACCATTCATGTGTACAAATAAACTACCATTCATTCAAGCAGAGGACATTACAGCAGATCCTTTCCATGCCGTGACCAAAACAATGGGAAACTCCACATGAGTCATTTCCCCAACACACGTGTGTGTGTGTGCGTGTGCGTTTTTCTATACTCATCACAGTCCATGGTATGTCTTCTTTTAGTCTTTTTTGCTGTATTTACTCTGGACTAGGGTTGTCACGGTACCACAAACATGTCTTACGATACTATACCAGCTGAAGTATCTCGATACCAAGTAGTATCACGATGCTGTGCCATATAATTCAAATCTATACAAAAACACAGATTTAGATTAAACATTTTGCATTTACTATAGTAAACTATATTATACTTTGCACTAGAATATGTTGTTGTATTAACTGTAGTAATTGGATAAATTGTAGCAAATACATTTACATTTAGTCATTTGTAAGTATACTTAAATATTTACTATGATAAGACTCAAAAACACTATTGTCTATGAGTTTTAGTAGTTTACTGTAGTAAATACTAAAGTACACTAGATAATGTTTCACGTAGGAACTAATTCAAATGTTGGACAAATTTAATTGATACAGCAGTCTTTATAAAGGGAAATATTAGGCTTACTTTTAAATGCAGAACTAAAACGGCCATTAGGTGGCGTCAATTTTCCACTGAGTTAGTGAATCATTTAACCAACTCGTTCAAATCGCCAATTTGAATCATTAACTCGCCCGAGACATTTAAAACACACATTCATTTTGGAGATAAACACCGCAAAAAGGCAGATGTAAGTGTTCAAATAAATATTAATGCAATACATATGCAACATTAACTACGGTACTACCGTTTCAAAAATAAAGAGGCATCGCGGGTATTTTGAAGCTTTAGCATCGCGATGCTACCGTAGCACCGGTACACCGTGCAACCCTACTATGTACATCAATAACAGATGATTAAGCATACTACAAATCCAATGTGTTGTTCAACATCTCTAGAATATTCTGCTATAATAGGATCATTTGACTAACATTGCGTGCAAAGATCTGATGTTGTGAATGAAGCTTCAGATGGCTGCGTTTCTGTGCTAATGGAGCTGATGTGTGTTCCATATACGACAGAGAGGGAGAGAGAGAGGGAGGGAGAGAGAGTGAGAGAGGAAGAGAGAGAGAGAGAGAGAGAGAGAGAGAGAGAGAGAGAGAGAGAGAGAGAGAGAGAGAGAGAGAGAGAGAGAGGGAGAGAGAGAGAGGGAGAGAGAGAGAGAGAGAGAGAGAGAGAGAGAACATATGTAAAATAGGGCATAAAATGAAAACAAACCCTTGAATCATTGGAACAGAGAAATTCCCCGTCCGCACGCGAATGAAAACGATACAACACAACAGCTGCTACACGCAAGCAGTCACTTTAAAACCTGATACACTGTGTATGTGTGTGTGTGTGTGTGTGTGTGTGTGTGTCCCTTCCCCTGTTAAAATGTACAGCTTAAAAATCTGTTTGATATTTTGTCTTGTTATTTCTCTGCACAGAAATGTTTTGTTATTGTTTAGACTTATATCAGTCACCTCACAGTTGTGTGATTATGTGTGTGGGCCAATGAGAACAGCAGGTGCATGACTGACAAATGAATCCCTCCAGTTAACTTTTGTCATTTGGATCACAATAAAAACCAGAAATTCTTAGGAAATGATCCATCATTGTGATGTCATTAAAATACATCACAGCCAATCACAGAGCAGATCTGCCTGACACACACACACACACACACACACACACACGCACACACGCACACACACACACACACACACACCACACACACACACACACAGCCTCGGGCCTGAGGAACACTGCCAAGCAGAAGTCACGCAACACCAAAGCCTTTTCTGTGAAGAAACAACATTCACTGACTGCTAAACTGCTGCCTGCTGCTTGTCATTCAGAGCAATTACACACACACACACGCACACACACACACGCGCGCGCACACGCGCACACACACACAGACACACACACGCACACACGCACAGGCTTTGGTTGACTATCCCCGTGGGGACAGTCCATAGGCGTAATGTTTTTATACTGTACAAACTGTATATTCTATCCCCTATCCCTAACCCTATCCCTAAACCTAAAGATCATAGAACACTTTTTGCATTTTTAGATTTGTAAAAAATATTGTTCTGTACAATTTATTAGCTTTTTTGCCCATGAGGACCTCAATTTTGGTCCCCACGGTGACACGAGTCCCCATGTGTTGGTGTGCATTCAGGTTTAGGTCCCCACCGGGATATACAAACATGAACACACACACACACACAGGTTTGTTTAACATTATTAGTAAAAGACATCCCATTGACTTTCATTGTTGTTACAGCAGGCTAATGATATTTTCAATAGAACATCACATTTAGAAAAGAAAAAAAATATTCCAAATACAAATTCCTGCTGTTGTGTTTGTTACAGTCTGTTCTCTTTCATTAAATGTTTCCACAAGATTCATTTATAAATGATAAACATGTGTGTAAATAAATATACAACATTTGATATGTAACATTAAATTGATTTCAGGGCAGAATAAAAAATGCTGTTAGATATAAATAATCTAAAACAAAATGAAAACAACATTTTCATAAATATGTATTTTATGCACATGCATTTACCATATGTATTTATTACAATGTATTTAGTATGTATAAAAACACATATTTTATGATGTAATTATTTGTGCAAAATTATTGATTGTTGTTAGATGATGTTATCCCTGACAACAGGAACATCATGTTGCTAAGCAACATCAATAACTATAACAGTTCAGTGAATAAACCACAGCTCCTGACCAATCAACATTCAGAATTTTTCTCTCCACAACAGGGATGTGTGGACGTTCAGTGGTGATTCAACGGCAAGGCATGATGGGAATTTTATCTGACAGTGTGGGGCCAACAAATCCTTTCTTCCTGAGAACTTCATCGAACTGTGTGTGTGTGTTCATGTTTTTATATGTTAGTGGGGACCTAAACCTGAACACACACCAACACATGGGGTCTCGTGTCACTGTGGGGACCAAAATTGAGGTCCTCATGGGCACAAAAGCTTATAAATTGTACAGAACAATATTTTTTTTAAATCTAAAAATGCAAAAGTGTTCTATGATCTTTAGGTTTAGGGATAGGGTTAGGGGATAAAATATACAGTTTGTACAGTATCATTACGCCTATGGACTGTCCCCACAGAAATAATAAAACATACATGTGCCTGTGTGTAGTGTAGTGTGTGTGTGTGCGTGTGTGAGTGAGTGCATGTAGATTTCAGTGTATTTGTAATGAACAAGCTCTTCTGTCAACAAACACAATAACAACTGCCGAATTCATTCAGTTGCACTTAGTCAGCGGTTTGGTTGTTCATGTTGAACACCTTTCAGCAGAAAGAGTGATGAGAGGAACAGCTTGAGCAAGATATGTCTAAAAATCAGAAGTTAAAGAAGGAAGAGGATCAGCCGCACAGACGTCAGTGGGTGTGTGTGTGTTTGAGAGGAACAAGTGTAAAATCTGTGGAGTCAAACCACAACAGTTTCAGCTTCATTTGGTCACCAAAATAAACAAAACCTCAGAACATCAATTATTTTGTTCATTCGAAATACTGAAAACGTTTTGTACAGAACTAGGAAATATTTTAAATAAAAAGAACAATATAAGAACACAAAGAATACTCTATGTATAATAATATGACATTAAAAATAAATAGCAATGACTTAATTGATATGTATTCATCATCTTTCTTTTGATATCATGATTTATGCCAGTTATGTTGGCTGACATGAAGTACACGATTTGTACTGCCATTCACAAGAACAACTAGAAACAGACCAAATATCTCTAAAGGAATTGATTTAGAAGTCTGTTTTAACACCTTAAAATACATGAGATTATCTTACAAACGAGAAATGTAATTCTAGAGAAATATACCTGAAGAATCTTCAGTGTGCTAAATATACAGTTATTGGCCGACTGAAGAGAAATGAGGTTTAACAGACCTCGATCACTACAAACTAATACAACACTCAACTAAACTATTATTCTGACTGATCAGCTCATGAACAGATAATGTATTAAAGCAAAACAAACAAAAAAAGATTTATAGGAATAAATTATTCACTCATTTATGTCAGTTTTTTCATTCAGAGAGGAGCAGTTCATTTACATTTACACATATGTTTAAGTCACTTTGGCACTTTTAAGTCCCAGCTGTGAAATTTTAGATTTTGCAAAAAAAATTGATGCCAAAATTTGTTATAAATATATTCACAGTGTCATCCCACACCTTGAAAAAAATATATAATTATTGATGAATGTGATTTATCATCAAATTATATAGCATTTATAGGTCCAAACACCGTTTTTGTTCATGTCCCACAACTCTGGTCACAATATTAAGATATGTAAAATAAGATAATTGAATTACAATTTCACATGATATCAAATGGAATTGTTTAATATACATGTTAATTTACAGCATTGTAAATGTTTTTGTATATATTTACTGATCATTTTTATAATTTTATGAAGTAAATGTGCCTGTCCCACACTTTTGAGTCCTTACCGCAACAATGAAAAAAATGCTTTCATAATGACGTTTTATCAAAGACAAACAAGTCTAGTTTCTATGGAAACAGCAATGACCACATGAGCACATTTTAGACCAATTACATGCAATATTAGCAAAAATGTCATTTCCGCAACATGTCTTTACCGCAGCACATTTTCAAGATTTCCTGTATATTAAATTACAAATATAAAAATAAACATGTTCCAGATTAAAATCTTAATGACTCCATGCAATTTTGTTGACCTTATAATATGTATTTCAAACTTCACAGGGGTTGATTTTTTTTATTGCCCGTAGTTGCAGAAACACCCATCTACAATGGCTCATGTTTTATTATAATGTACTAACACAACTAGATTAATTCATACATGTTCCATTAAAAAACTATCATTATATTTACTCATTGTGCATGTGAGAGGTGTGTGAGCGTCATTATTGAACTATATATTTTCATAAACATCATTCTATATGATCATATCTATCTATCTATCTATCTATCTATCTATCTATCTATCTATCTATCTATCTATATATATATATATATATATATATATATCAGATCAGTTTATGAACGCTGGAGAATTTGATGAAAAGAATTCATCACAATACACAAACAGATTGAAATGTCACATTTCAGAGGAGCTCATGTCATGTGTTTCACATCATAACTCATAACTGTTTATTGTATATTTCAGCCCCAGGACTAAGTCTACACCTCATTTCTAAAAGTACTGTATGGGTTAGAGTGAAAACACAAAACCTCTTCTGGCCTGTTAAGACCTTAATCTGACAAACGGAGCTGATAAATTGAGAGAGCGAGTGCTGATGTCTTTAAAGGTTCAGTTGCAGATGATGGACTAACTGTAGATATCTGAGACACACAATGAATTCTCACGGAGAGAGGTGATGAGAAAAGATCACACCTGACATTTATCATGCCATAAACAGGGTTCCCACACTTTACTCAACACCAAATTCAAGGACTTTCAAGGACATTTTGGTCAAATTCAGAACTGTGTTTTTGTGGAAAATGACGTGTGTAAGAAGCAGTGAACATCTGTCTCTCTTCACAAAGGGTCATTTCAGAAGTGTGTTAGCAAAAGGTGCATGCAGTCGCAGACACATATAGACACCGCGTTGAGGGCTTTGGCATGTTGCTGTACTGGGACAACCGTGCTGCCATATTGGCGAGGACAAGACTGTCCATAAACAAAAGGTGAATAAGTGACTAAAAAGCACAATAACGTTTACATTTCACATCGGTTTTAATGATTTACAGTCTACATGAGTATAAAAATGTCTCGTCTCGAGTAAACTGATATTAAGTCATGTTCATTGTTTAAGACTCGAATGTCTTCATAAATCTTCTGAAACTTTCTTTTTGCAACAAGTCCATGAATAGAAACAAAACACTGTACACATAGTGAAGAAGAGCTGCACATTGACAGCCTATATGCACCATTCAGATGCAAATACAGCAACATGCACAGAGAGAAACACAACAGTAGCGTAATCTCTTCACACCCGCTCCATTTATTCTGTCAAACCAAATCTAAAAAACAGCAGCACATGACGTGCGCTCGATCGTGTGTGTGTGTGCGTGTGTGTGTTAGACATCCATCATGACAGCAAATATTCACCAGAATCTTTCAGACAGAAAGAGCAGCAGACCGTCGGTCAATTCACCCTTCGTAAAGACAAAGCTCTGAAGCCGACTAAAAGATCTGAGCATTTCAAGCACGATCACGTGAGAATATAACATTATTCATGACCTCGAGATGATGTTTCGTACAGCGCTTAAAGAAGACTGATCTTAGTTTAGCGCTAACCTCAAGACTCCAATCTTCTTATCCCACAATGATGTTCAAATGCATCTTTCCACCTTCGTGATTTGAAGTGAAGCTACAGATGACTAACTGTGCTGAGATCAGCTACTAAAGAAGGTTCGTTTTATCATCAGGAGACGTTTAACTCAAAGCAGTAACCTCAGGCCGAGTGTAAGTGTCTTACCGTTGAAGAAGCTCTTGACCCGCAGGTAACTGACGCTCAGACGGAGAACTGAAAGTTTGTCCAGTTTGGAGATGATGTCAGGCGAGAAGGGCAACAAACTCGCCAAGCGGTCCAGCTCAGCGTTCAGACGCTCACGGTGCCGTTTGGATGGATTGGATTTTTCAGTCACTGCCACTGGTTTCCTGCTGGATGACAGCGTTAGAAGAAATAACTTTGAGTTTATAATTAAGAGTTCAGAGCAAATCTCACATTGATACCAATATAAACCTACAACAAGTGAAAGAGCCACAATCTGTATACACGAGTGAGTAATTCAATGTGTTTACATGACAAGTGTGAGTCGAGTCGAGTCGAGTCGAAACGAACGAACGAACGAACGAACGTAAGGTTTCATGCTTTAATGTTTCTGACTCAAATCCACACACTTTCATCGGACACGACATGGCTCGGCAGAAATGAAAATACACATCACACCAGACAAGTGAAGCGCCTTTCAACATTTACCATTAAATTCATGATTCAGCACATCAGTATCTAGAAAAGAAACTATACACGATTTTGAGATCATTCCTATCTGTGGACTACTGCACAAAAAAGATTTAAAAAAGTGACTGAATGATTACAATTATTTAAGGGTTTTTTTCGTGTGTAGTATAACATTATGACTGAATGAAGAAGTCATCTGTGGTCAATGAAAAACCACAGTCAAATACATATTATATGTGAACATATTCAATGACAGTGTGTCAAGAGAAAATAAAGAAATGATTGATCTGTGAAAATGAAAGCTTCACACAGTACACAATGACATTGAGTTGATCTATTTTGAACTCGTTCGCTTCATCTCATTAGTGACACATCAAAGTTTGATTTATTTTGTTTTCATTCATGTACTGTTGTTTATATAGCAACATTGGAAATAATAATACAGCTGTTAGACAAATAAACAGTCGTTCAAATTCAATATTTTATAACACTTTCATTAGAAAACACAACAGCATCAATAAAAAGAGATAATATCCCAACAGTTTTGAAAGTGGCTGATGATTTCAAATGCGTTATTATTATATGCTGTATGTAAGTGATATATTGGGGATTTTCGCAGCTTTTGTTATAAAAGTGAAGATGAATCTTAACTGTTTTTGAATGGGTTTCCTTCGCTTCCTCCCGGCGTACAAACAATCTCCAGGTGGAATCATATTGACGGCCAGAGGCTGTAAAACACACACACACATTCAACAACAACAACAACAACAACACTTAATACATGCGAGTTTAGCTCAAGTATTAATCACTTACTAGAACTTATGTCCGTTTAAATAAAGCAGTAAAAGAGACGAATGATTCTTCTGCAGCTCATGCATTGATGAATGAATATAAAGTACCTGATGTGTGATCTGTGTCATGAAGCGGAGCAAATGCAGCGGGATTCAGTGTGTGTGTGTGTGTGTGTGTGTGTGTTTTATACTGTGTTTCAGGTGGCAGATTCCACTGACTGACACGCCGGCCTCTTCGCACGCGATTCTGAGCCGCGCGCGTGCACACACACTCTCATACACGCACTGAAGGGAGTGATCAGACGCGCGCGCACCAGATGATGTTCGGAATACCAGAACCAGATAGATTTTTACGGAATAAAACTTAAGTTTAACATTGCAGTGGATGTAATGAAAGACATCGGACTGAAGATTCAACATTACACGATGCGAAGCGGAAATGATTCCAGAGAACAAACTGACCGAAGTCGTCGTGTCGACTTCAGCGCCGGGATGTGTTACAGCGAATCTCGAACATAAAGGACAGAAACGTGGTAAAAAATGTAAACGTTGACAATTTCTGAATAAAAGCTGAAATAGCTTTAGCTGCAATGTTTAAATGATTCGACTGAAGTTATACCTTATGAAGTTTTCTCTGACGCGCTATTCTCTGTTAAACCACACGAAATGAAATGAATAAACACTACGTCAATTTTAAAGTAACGTTAGGCTAATGTATGTCGTGTTGTTTCTTTCAAATCAAACCCGCGACCCCTATACAGCGCTCGTCTTTACCTGTCACGGGTCAAATATTGAACATTCTCACATACTGAAAAGATCCATGAAGCGAACAAAACGTGTGTTCGTGCGCGTGCGTGCGTGTTTGTATATCCCGGTGGGGACCTAAACATGAATGCACACCAACACATGGGGACTCGTGTCTCCATGGGCAAAAAAAGCTTATAAATTGTACAGAACAATCTTTAAAAAAATGCACTGTGTTCTATGATCTTTAAGTTTAGGGGATAAAATATACAGTTTGTACAGTATAAAAAACATTACGCCTATGGACTGTCCCCACAGAGATAATAAACCAGACATGTGTGTGTGTAAGGGCTCGTGACGCGAATCATACTTTATAGTCTCTACAGGATCAGCCTGTTTTTAATCGTCCATAATCCCTCTCTGTAGTGACACACAATCAGTCGGTGCACGCAAATATGGTCACTGACACACCAAAGATACATACAACCCATAATAACCCACACATAAGGCACGCACGCACACGATCTCGCATGTAGCTACTAAATATAATCCAACAAAAAACATGAATGAACATCAAGTCAATTTGAATAAAGATAGTTTTCCACATTGTTTTCTCACTGTCCAAACACTGATTTGTAGATTTCGGTCTGTTTATTTTATACATCATATTTACTCAGTTGTTCTTTGATATGTCTGTCATCATTAAATATGTTAATATGTTTAAAAGATGACTCTCACTGTACATGAACACAATGGAGGAGACACACGGTAACTCACATCATGTTTGCGAACATTTATCAACATCAGTGAGAATCTCACACGGCAGATTGTGTGGAAATAATGTGTATGATAATCACAGCTCACACAGGCAATAAATACACTTTCTCATTTCTCTCTCAGTTCAAACTGCTTATTTTTCAGGATTTTGTGCAACAAACAGAATTAACATCACAATGATAAAGTTACAAGAATAACTGCAGGAGCTAAAGTTTATTCAAGTCATTAATTTCACTAGAAGGATGGATTTATCAAACACAACCCCGCACGACACATAAAACACTTTGACTTTGTTCTTTTTCTGTGATCATAAGATTATATGAATTATTGTGCAATTGTAATTGGTTGTTTTTTTCTGGCAAAAGCTCTTAGGATGTTTCTCTAATTAGATAAAAAAAACATTGTGTACTGTTTGCTACTGAATAAAGTGACTGTTTAATAAAAAAAGTACTTTTACATTGAAATAAACTATATGTTCTCATTACATCACAACCATCTTAAAATGTGTGTTAAAATGGTTTGAATTTTACAGTTCTGTTAAAATTTCTCTATCAAGAGGTTTAACTTGCACTTGCATTTAGTCGTTTAGCATACGCTTTTATCCAAAGCGACTTACAGATGAGGGAAACATTGGAAGCAATTGGAACAACATAAGCACAACAAAAAGCATAAGTGCAGTAAAAGAGAACTGGTCTCATATAGCCTATCACAGTACACAGAGATAAGTTTTTTTTGTTGAAAGAGTAGGAAAGAGATAGAAGTCAGAACTGATCGGTCAGGTGTTGACGGAAGAGATGTGTTTTCAGACGGTTCTTAAAGATGGCCACAGAATCTGCCGATCTTGTAGCAGCGGGCAGATCATTCCATAAATGTGGAACCGATCCCGAGAAGGTACGTGACAGATCTTTTACCTTTTTGGGATGGCACCACAAGACGTCGTTCGTTTGCAGAGCATAGGGATCTGGCGGGTACATAAGTCTGCATGAGCGAGTGAAGGTAAGGGGTGCTGAACCAGTGGTGGTCTTGTAGGCCAGGAGCAGAGACTTGAATTTGATGCGAGCGACTACAGGGAGCCAATGTAACTTAAGTGAAGAGAGGAGTGACATGCACTCTCTTTGGTTCATTGAAGACCACTCTTGCCGCCGCATTCTGTAAACTTCTATAAAGATGAATCTTAACATCACAGTATACGACATAACTGCTTGAAACGCTTTTGTTCCAGCATGGTGTGTGGTTTAGTGAGCTGGTGGACTCTTCACATCTCAACACTGAAGAGAAAAAACATCTCTGTGTTCTAACATCCAGTGGAAAAGAGCCAAAAAAACACTGACTGAAAACATCAAATATTCTGCTGTCATGTCGTCTTTACACCTGCTATTAGGAAAATGTTCCAGTGATCTGAGGGGTCAGGAGAGACATGTTTACATGGAGTGTTTGGATTCTGAATGTGGAAAGTCTCTGATTTCATGACTAAAAACCTTTAACCATTTAAAGGTCCAGTCAGTGAAATGTAGCAGCAAGGTTGTAAATTGCAACCATGCGCTCACTCCACCCCTCCCTCCCCCGCCCGTTCCAAACACTACCACGGCTGACAGAACATGGTGATTTACGTGTAAGGGAACCCGCGGTGTATGTAGATAGAAATAGCTCATTCTAAGGTAATAAAAAGCTCTTTATACACTTCTGAAGGCATAGCTATGTATATTATATTGCATTTCTGTCAATAGATCATCCCAAAAATTACACACTGGACCTTTAAACCAGCATTTAGTGCAGCCCACTCATGATCAGATCACTCAAGACTCCTTAATTCAGCCAACAGTAAGAATTCTTTTATCATTTAATCATCCTCGTGTCACGTGACGAGTTTCTTCTTCAGAACACAAAAGAAGATTTTTAGATGAATGTTGATCATCAAACAACACTAAACTCTATTGACTTCCATTGAATGAACACAAAACCATTTCTTAAAGTATCTTCTTTTGTCTTCCACTGAAGAAAGCCTCACATACAGATTTACAAACACATGAGAGAGAATAAATGATGAGAGAATCTTGATTTTTCTGGTGAATAATGCATTTAACATGATGGTGTCTGCAAGGCTCAGAAAAGACCAAAATTCTTTCTTGAGAAATTGACGTTCCTGTAGCTCAGTTGGTAGAGCACTGCGCTGGTGACGCAAAGAACACACCCATCCTGATAAAAGACATGTAAGACTAAAAAATCCACTGTCTGCCAAATGCATCACTGTAATGTTTAGTTATTTTAATAATACGCATTTAATCAGACGAGACTCCCAGCAGTGAATGACTGAAATGAAAACAGGACGATCTTCATAAATACAAATCAACACAAAACAATAATACTGACAGACTGAAGAGTGTTCATGAAGGAGGGGTTTGTTTTTCTCCATCACAGTCAGAGTTCAGAACACACGGCCGTATCACTTTGATGTAGTTTATGAAGAAATGAAGCCATAATGTAAAACATTTCTCTTCCTTAAACCACACCATGGTCGTCTCCCTTACTCAATGCATTTAACATTTATATATCCAAACAGAACGTGTTGAACCACACAGTCCCGATCCACAGAAACCCCAGAAACATTCATACCCTGATGCGACCTCACATGACGCTTGAGATGATGATGTATCGCCCCCTGTTGCACGACAAGTGTATAACAGCGCGTGTATGCATGCTCACATGTTCATGATGCTGTCACCCATTGGTGCACGCGCGCACACACACACACACACACACACACACACACACACACACACACACACACACACGCGCACAAGCTGAGCTGTTGAGGAGACGTTTCATCTTCTGCTGGAGCTCCAAGCCGATGGCGCTGAACACAAGAGTTTATGAAAACATCCAGTGAGGATGATGTGTTTATCTGGACCATTTCTAAAGCATTGAACATGATGTTGCTATGAGGCAAAGGGTTCTGTAGCTCAGAACATACATTTAAAAACACATGTAAGTTTAATGAACATCACCTGTCAGTACATCATAATGAAAACAATCAGCATGGATGTTGTATTTGACTCACAGTGTGGGTATCCAGAGGGTCGAGGGTTACTGGCACTGCTGCCGAATGATGACTGGAAGTTATGGATGGTCTCCTGTAAGATCTGTCGTTCCCTCCCCTGTCACAACAATATTTCATCTCAATGGATTCTTTTTAATCAGGTTTCAGGTTCTCACTGATTCAGATTCATGAAAAACTCACTTTTCCAGCATTGAGCTCAGATATAGCCGCCAGTATCTGCTGTCGTGGTCCGTCTGTTTTAATTCCCAGTTCCTTCAAGTCTCCATCAGTCAGAGTTAAAAAAGCCTCCATGTCCACCTGCCATGAAAACATCAGTGAGTGGATCTCTCTGATCTGTGACATCGGTCATTTTAATCTCATTCCTACACTTTAAAGCAGACAAAATAACATGAGATTATGATGCGGACTGAACTGAAACATGACCACCACAGCGACCAACACAACAGCTGTGAGAAATGTGTAGAAATAAAACACAATCCTCTCATGTGACACAAACCTCCTGCTCCTCAAAGATGGGCTGATATTTCTCCAAGGAAAGTTTCCTCAGGATTCCTGATAACTCATCTGTGTATGAAACATCAGAGAGAATCTGTGCTCAACACACGTGTCACAGAAACACAACAAACAAAAACAACTGTGCGTGTGTGCGTGTGTGTGTGTGTGCAGTTCTGATTCACACAAGAACAGGAAATAATTCATTAGCTAATCACAGTGGGTGTGTCTCAATCAGCTCGTTTGTTCAGTAGTCAGGGCACAAGTCAGGGAGGGGACATTTTAAGGGCTGTCTGATTGGCAAAATCCTTCCAATGCACTGATTATGTTCGTTCCCAAAAAATTCCCACAATGCAACACAAAAACCAGTCAGCATCAATGCTCCCTATGTTCCCTTACCGGAAATCACGTGACATTTTTTAAACCGTTTACCCAAAATTGCACAAGCCAACTCAATAAACGTCATGAAACACCTCAGAACTTTTGAAACAGTGCTAGTCAGGCAGTGAACACAATCTACTTCACATTTAAATGTAATATTTCTTCAAATTTATGCACGGATATGAAACAGAATAATGATTTCCTTTTCATAATGTACTTAACCAGCGTGATAAATAAAGTCAGAGAGATGTCACTTTTGCCTGTTGTTGATAAATACCAGCTGTGACTTATCACCAGTGTCTTTTACTGTGTTTCAGAAACAAGTGTGTCTATAGTTGAGTATCTGTCTGTCTGTCTGTGGTGTTGAGTGTCTGTCTGTCTGTGGTGTTGAGTGTCTGTCTGTCTGTGGTGTTGAGTGTCTGACTGTCTGTAGTGTTGAGTGTCTGACTGTCTGTGGTGTTGAGTGTCTGTCTGTCTGTGGTGTTGAGTGTCTGTCTGTCTGTGGTGTTGAGTGTCTGTCTGTCTGTGGTGTTGAGTGTCTGTCTGTCTGTGGTGTTGAGTGTCTGTCTGTCTGTGGTGTTGAGTGTCTGTCTGTCTGTGGTGTTGAGTGTCTGTCTGTCTGTGGTGTTGAGTGTCTGTCTGTCTGTGGTGTTGAGTGTCTGTCTGTCTGTGGTGTTGAGTGTCTGTCTGTCTGTGGTGTTGAGTGTCTGTCTGTCTGTGGTGTTGAGTGTCTGTCTGTCTGTGGTGTTGAGTGTCTGTCTGTCTGTGGTGTTGAGTGTCTGTCTGTCTGTGGTGTTGAGTGTCTGTCTGTCTGTGGTGTTGAGTGTCTGTCTGTCTGTGGTGTTGAGTGTCTGTCTGTCTGTGGTGTTGAGTGTCTGTCTGTCTGTGGTGTTGAGTGTCTGTCTGTCTGTGGTGTTGAGTGTCTGTCTGTCTGTGGTGTTGAGTGTCTGTCTGTCTGTGGTGTTGAGTGTCTGTCTGTCTGTGGTGTTGAGTGTCTGTCTGTCTGTGGTGTTGAGTGTCTGTCTGTCTGTGGTGTTGAGTGTCTGTCTGTCTGTGGTGTTGAGTGTCTGTCTGTCTGTGGTGTTGAGTGTCTGTCTGTCTGTGGTGTTGAGTGTCTGTCTGTCTGTGGTGTTGAGTGTCTGTCTGTCTGTGGTGTTGAGTGTCTGTCTGTCTGTAGTGTTGAGTGTCTGTCTGTCTGTGGTGTTGAGTGTCTGTCTGTCTGTGGTGTTGAGTGTCTGTCTGTCTGTGGTGTTGAGTGTCGGACTGTCTGTCCATCTGTCTGTGGTGTTGAGTGTCGGACTGTCTGTCCATCTGTCTGTGGTGTTGAGTGTCTGACCCTCGTCTGTGATGGTTCCGCTGCTGGATCCTCCACTGCTCTTGGATCTGGGTTGTGTTGAGGCAGATGAGAGCGAGTCGGCTGCGGGGGGTTTGGGGGTGGGTGATGGAGAGGGTGTGAGGGTGGGTGATGTGCTTTTAGAGGTGGAGGAGTTTCCTGACTGAGGTCTCTTCTTCACAGATTCCAGCTTCTAAAAACACACACAGGTTTCAATAACACACACACACAGAGAGAGAAAGAGAGAGACGTGCAGGTAAGTGGCGTTTACCCATCTGGAGTTGGCATCAGTGTGGGTGATGTCGCCGGGTGTCTCTGTTGCAGGTGTTCTGTTGTCTAAGAGACCTGCGGCTCTTTTCCTCTGAGCTGCTATCTGAGTTAAAACACTATCTGCCCCACTGCCCCCTACACACACACACACACACACACACACACACACACACACACACACACACACACACACACACACGCACACACACACGCACAGGCTTTGGTTGACTATCCCCGTGGGGACAGTCCATAGGCGTAATGTTTTTATACTGTACAAACTGTATATTCTATCCCCTATCCCTAACCCTATCCCTAAACCTAAAGATCATAGAACACTTTTTGCATTTTTAGATTTGTAAAAAATATTGTTCTGTACAATTTATAAGCTTTTTTGCCCGTGGGGACCTCAATTTTGGTCCCCACGGTGACACGAGTCCCCATGTGTTGGTGTGTATTCAGGTTTAGGTCCCCACCGGGATATACAAACATGAACACACACACACACACACACACACACACAACACATATAGCTGAGCTGTATGTACACTGTGTATTTTTGTTCATTAATTCTGTGTTATTGACATGTTTATGAAGATCATATGATGTGCAGTATGTTCAGTGTATGTGTGTGGGCCGGGGCGGGAACCTGAGCGATGGTGGGAGTCTGAGGCGTGCCGGTTACCTCCGCTCACTCCATTGGAACCGCCTGATGAATGGGCAGAGTTATAATTAGCCGAGTTGGAGGGGGAGGGACCTTTAGTGATGCTGGGAAACTTAATGGACCTGCTGACCACTCGACTGATGGATGTCTGAACACAAACACACACACATCAGGGATGAAGAAAACATGTAACCATCCACACAAGTTTTAACTCATTTCATTCCAATAAACCCTCATTATATGTAAAAGAACATCATGAAGAACATGAGAGAAATAATACAAATGTTTTCCGCAGTGTCTCACTATATCTGAGTTGGCACAGCTGGTTCTACTGGGTCTCTGCGGCACGTGTCCGCTGCGGCCCTCCTTCAACACCCCAGAACGTTCCGAGTTCCACGGCTCAAAGTTGGACGGAGGCAGAAAGGGCGGGATCACGGCCTTCAGCTTCTCATTGGGCAGCCGAGCGAGAGGAGCTCCATTCCGCAGCTGACGGACGACAACAATTTCATGAAGTTTAAGACTTGACACATTTTTAAAAACTGTGACTGAACATGTAAATGTACCATCGTTGTGATGAGGAAGTCGTCTTTTTCACCTGCTGTTCTGCTCAAACCTGCAAGTACAGCAGGTCAAATCTCTACTGCGTGAATAACGAAGTGTTTCATTTACTCTTTACTGTAGTAACAAGTGTAATACCGCCGTCTTTACTCTTGGACGTCCATGCAGTTCTGATGTCAGTGGGCGGAGCTCCACTAGGAGGCGTGACGGTTCCGATGGGTTCGGGTTCAGCGTTATCACTGCGCTCTGCTTTCATGGTGGAGTCCAGAGGGACCTCGGGCTCGTCAGGAAAAGGAGCGAGCCGATTGGTGGAGAGTCCGTGTCTTAGGGTGTGAGTCAGTTTCAGTCTACGGAAGCGATTGGACATCCGGCTCCACCACGACTGATGACACGACGACAAACGAGATAACGTGACCATGAGAGAATATATGAAGAGTTTGGTTCCAAAAAGAGATTTTTTTTATTTTCAAACTGCAGTTGGTTTATTTTAAGCCATAAAACTAAAACGATGCAGCTAACTTAACACAATAAAAACATGATAACATAATAAAAAACATGATTTTAAAATCTTGAGTTATCTCATTTTGGAACCAAACTCTTCGTATACACTTCTTAAGGTTATTCCAATGACTCAGCAGTCAGGGGTCAGAGGTCAGGTGATCGGTTACCTTCAAGCCTCCTTTCTCATCAAGTTGAAGAGGAACGCTTACAGACGGACGTCTCGTCACAGTGGCTCTTCCTCTCTGTTTACTCTTGTCTTTATCCACCTGCATACACACAGACGCCAACAGACGCACCAGCTCCGTATCTAACAGACGGACAGACAGATGTTATTGTCCTGTTCATGAATGAATTGACTGACAGCAGTAAGTGATTTGTTTTGCTGACCGGGGTCGTTCAGGAGCATCACGAGGTCAAAGGCTGTGTATCCATTCTTAGCTCTCAGGTTCACATCAGCGCCCTGATTCAGAAGAAACTTCACCACCTCTTTATTTCTGCGAAAAGACAAAACACAAACATCACATGCAGAACACACGTTTCAGGTACAACGCTACACACACACACACACACACACACACACACACACACACACACACACACCCGTGATAGGTGGCCTGCATGAGCGCCGTCCAGCCGTGCACCGAGTCCTGTTTGTCTACATCAGCGTATTTCTCCACCAGCAGCTGGACGACCTCCAGCTGTCCGCTGACAGACGCCATCATCAGAGGGGATGCACCGTCTGCATTTGACACGTTCACCTGAGACGAGTCCTCCTCCACGATCTCCTTTACCAGCTGAGCGTTTCCTACAACACACACACAAACAGTCATGCCGAGTCCAGAGTGATTCTTCTGTAATGTTCCTTCAGCGAATCTCTGTGGTCTTACCTAACTTCAGTGCGTTAAAAACATCCGGCCGTTTCTTCTCATCATCTGCTCACAATTCAACACAAAAAGTCTGAATCATCACAAAACAGCATCTAGACTAAAACATACGATCAGAATTTTTTTTGTCTATTTAGTCATTTCAGAATGTCATTCGAGCGTTTCCATCAAAAAAAATCTAAGTGTAAAAATGACGGTAAAGATGACACGATTATCCAACAATGAGCTTTTACCGCAGACTGTGAACTTCACAACACAAACAAACCAGCAATGGCACACACACACACACACACTCGCCTGCTTCAAGAATCATTCCACTGAACTTGGTTTTGTTTCGGTCATGTTCAGGTCAGGTGTTTTTACCTGGCTGTGGCCTTACGCTGGTCATGGAGTCCAGATAGTTCTTCACCTCTTTATGTAGCAGTTGAAGCGCCACCTCAAATGCCGTCTTCCCCAGCACGTTCAGATGATCGGCATCCGCTCCTCTCTCCACCAGCTGCTGGGTGACGCTGACCCTCCCGCCGGCCGCCGCCAGCATCAGCGCGCTCCAACCTGTGGTCTTCTGTGTGAAGTTCACATCAGCTCCCCATTCCAACAGCAGTCGGACCGCGGCTTCGTGTCCGTGCTGAGCGGCGGCCAGTAGCGACGTTATCTCCAAAAACGTCTTGCCGTTGTCGCTGCGAACATTGTTATTAGCATTGCCGTTGCCCTCAGCTGCTGACAAATGGTCAAAGTCGTCCACCAAAGCGCCGTTCTCCAGGAGAAGTTTAGCCACATGAGCATGACCTCCGCGAGCGGCCATGGTGAGCACGCTGGCACCCATCCGGTTCCTCGCGTTGATGTCAGCGCCATTCTCCAGCAAGATATGAGCCACGTTTAGATGTCCGAACCTGCACACAGAAGGCCAGATCAGAAGCTTAAATGAGTCTCTTGATTCACAGGGTGCTTTTGGTAACAATAAATACAATCTCTATTTAAAACGTTCAGTCTTTAAAGTATGTAAAAAATGACAGATGCTTTTATTTAAGGTCACTTTCCGTTTAAACAAGCACTACTTTTTTTGGGGCGTTTTTGCCTTTATTTGTACAGTAACATTGAGAGGACATGAAGCAAAGTGGGTGAGAGGAGGGGGGCTGGTGGGAACGGGTAAGAATCCGAAGCACAACAGCGTCACATGTCGGAGCACTAACCACAAGGCTATCCGCTCCAACACAAGCGCTTCATTTTCATCAGGATTCAAACCCATGAACTTTGTGCTGCAAACGCAATCCTCCACCAAAAAATGTTTATATTAACATCTGTAAAGCACTAAGATTCTGATGACAGATGTGTAGGCCTATTCTTGAAATGATGACATTAGGGGAGAGCCCAGCTAGCACAGGTACATCTGTAAGACATCTGCCAAAGATCTGGTGATCTGGAAAACATCTACTGTGTAAAAACATCTGATAAACGTCTTAGAAAGAGCAGTTTTACATCCATCATAAACTAAATCATAAACATCTTACAGACGTCTTCTAGATGTCTATTTGACGTCTCCGAGACGTATAGCAGATGATCTGTAACAAATATGATCCAATAATATTTTAGACCAAGCGCTACGTTAAAGTTCAGAAACTCAAGTTGACCTTGTTAGAAGTGAAAAGTGTTTTTAAAGAGTTAACATTTATGATCTCAAACATAAGCAGTAGAGTATTGACAAATGGAAAATGCAAATTCAAAACAAACAGGCAATCTTAACTGAGTGTCCAGAATGATACTGAAGGAATGTCCTTGTTGAACTTGCAGTTGTCTCGCAGATGTAAATGCAGACATCTGCATTCTGTGTCTGTGTTCATGTTTATATATCCCGGTGGGGACCTAAACCTGAATACACACCAACACAGGGGGACTCGTGTCACCGTGGGGACCAAAACTGAGGTCCTCATGGGCACAAAAGCTTATAAATTGTACAGAACAATATTTTTTAAAAATCTAAAAATGCAAAAAGTGTTCTATGATCTTTAGGTTTAGGGATAGGGTTAGGGGATAAAATATACAGTTTGTACAGTATAAAAACATTACGCCTATGGACTGTCCCCACGGAGATAATACAGTAAACCAGATTATGTGTGTGTATAGTGAACTTTAAAGCGGTCTGAAATCAGACTGAATTAATATACTAATGAACACATACTGAAGGTGATAATCGTTTATTAAAGCATTAGGTAACATCATTCTGAAATATAACATGAGCAAGTGTAATATAATCTTTTATCAAAATAAAGCAATAATTTGGTGTAAAATTGGACCTGGTCGCCTGCATTAGTGGAGTCCATCCGTAATGGTTCCGTCTGTCCACTGAAGCGCCTTTCCTCAGTAAGAACCGAACCAGCTGCTCGTGTCCTCCGGCGGACGCGAACATCAGCGCCGTGTTTCCGTCCTCATCGGTTCCGTCCACGTGACCGAATCCGCCCGGATCCTCCAGAACCCGCCGCGCGCTCTCCAGATCCCCCTCATCACACACTCGGAACCACAGCAACGGGCTCACTGGAGCCAAACTCATCCCGAACTACCGGAACTACAAACCCAAATTCACAGCAGTGGGTCAACCGAACCCAAACTCATCCCGAACTCCAGAATCTTATCTTACACGACACACGACAGAAACACAGCCTTTCCCACACACAAACTTTGTGTCGGAATCAAACATGATCGATGTCGTGTGATTTAATGATACAAAGTGATTCGATGAAAGTCTTGCAGCCGCGCAGAATGTTACTTTGTTTCAGGCTCTCGGTGCGCATGCGCAACTCCACGTCGAGCGCTTCAGGTCAAGACTTCCTGCAGGATTCCACAGCAACGGGTTATCATGCATTTTCTGTGTGTGGCGGTTCTCCAAAAGAGATCTGTTTATCATCGTTTGATGGAAGACTTGCTCTGTTAACCCAAATGTTTAAGAGATTCCACACGTGCGGCATAGGCCTATACAGTTATGTACACACGGATTTGCAGCCACAATATTTAGTGTTTTGAGTGTGTTTTACTGTCCCTCAGAGGAAATATGTCTTGTCGATTTTCCTCAAATCATTATATTCAATTCGATTAATCCGTTTCACGTTTCTAACATTGCACACGGAGCACTGAGAAATGACGCATCACAGAAGCACAGACTAAAGGAGTTTAATAGAAACACTGTAAGGGTCTTGCATTTGTAAGTGTGTTTAGAGACAAAACTGCTGCCGGAATGTCTTTCTAGTATCCACACATGACAAATGAATGCGATGCGCTGCAGTGACCAGCAGGTGTCAGGCGTGTGACATTTACAGATAAAACATGAACATCATTTGTTTGAACTAGTGTCATTCCTCCCTGGTCTATTGTGTTCGGGTTCACTAGTGTAAAAATGAACATCTCGCCCTCACAAAGACCAGACTCATTGATTCTGAAATATTCATGCTGTCAATAATAGACTACACACAATAAACAAATGAATGACCTTTCATTGCTTATAAAGATTTGTTATAATAGTTTGTTTTACAATTGTTTTATTCTATGATTTTAGGTCTTTGCAGGTGCAGGGCTATCTAAAACGAATTATTTTTTCATAGGCCAAGTGTAGTAACAATATTTCCCCTTCAGTCGGTCTCTCGACGTTGTGTTGAGAGACAGACTGGGGTTTGATCTTGAGAACCTATCATCTCCGAGAGGAATTTAAAACGCCAGTGGGCTTTGGCGAATGGCACACGCACGCCAGTACCCGCCCCGTGCATACGGGTATAAAAGGGAGGCGGCAGTGACCATTCACTCATCCTTTGTTCTTCGGAACCTGCATGATGTACATGTCAAGCGCTCCATCTCTTCGAGATTTCTTCCAGACTGCTGAATTTACGACGTGAAGCAGCGGATTTCTCCCCCTCGGTGGCGGACTTCCCCTGTGCGTCTTGGCAGCGAGCTGCAGATATTTCTAAAAGAACAAATTTCTTCTCACAGTCTGCACTGTCTTCGGGCATGTTTTGCAGCTGTGTTCTTGGGTATGACAGACTCATCCCCGAGTCTGACGGGCACGACACCTGTATTGCATGTTGGAGGTCCAGCATGCATTGGCAGGGCTCGTCGATTAAGGTGTTGCCGTCATAGTTGGCTACATTCTCCGGAATGTAGCCGCAACCCCATTTGCTTCCTGAGTGAGTTCGACTGCCTCTTCGGGCGGGGGTGATTGGGGATTCCCATGGATGTCACTCCACCAGGTTCGGCTTGCGCATCATCCATGCCCCGGCACGCTCACCTGGCTCGTCCCGATGGGCGGCGGTGTACCGTCCCATAGCGGGCAGACTCAACCATGGGATGGGACGAACTTTCTGTCATAACATCGGACAGCTACCTCCTGGCATCGGATGCGAAGCTCCTTGAGCTCCCGCCTCCAAGTGGTCGAGCCCAAGATGAGGCGATGCAGAGATGGCAGTCGTGCTTGCCCGGACGGCCGTGGATGCTCGCGGCTGATCTGGAGGTGCATGAGGAGCTCACAAAGACGTGGAATATGCCGTTCGCGGCGTGTTCCTGTCTGACGGGCTCAGGAGCTGTTACTTCCCTGGACGGTGGGGCAGCTAAGGGATATGTCGACGTCCCCCAGGTGGAATGTGCAGTCGCGGTGCACCGCAGACGCTGCAAATTGGAGGGGTCGACCAAGGCACTCTTCCAGGGCATGTAAGCTCTTTGACACTCGTGTCAAAGACTTACGATGCTGTGGGTTAAACTGCTTTCGCCCTCCATGCTATGGCGGTCCATCAGGCCCATAATGCTATGGCGACCCATTGGGTCATATGTCAAAGCGTTAGGATCTGGTTGATGGGAAGGCTGACCCGGCTGCGCACCGCCACCGGCCTCGCGCCTCTTGCAATGGAGGTCATGGCGGGTGCTCTGGGTCGGACGATGTCCATGATAGTGGTCCAAGAGAAACATCTGTGGCTCAACTTGCGTAGTGACGCTCAGAAGGCCCGCCTTCTAGATGATCTCGCAAGCAGGGCTGTATGGTGACACCGTGGAGGTTCTCCGTGGTGAAGAAGCAGACTGCTCTGCCGTGACCCGGCCACCTATCGGTCGCTGAGGTCCCGAGCACAGCCTGCCCCTCAGCAGCCCCTTCTACCCCGTTGGGAACCTGCCTAAAGACAGAGCGGCCCTGACAGGATGAGCCATGGGGATTGAGAGTACAGCGGGAGACCCCCCGGCCAGGTCATCGCCGGCGGGTCAAAGCGGGATGCTGCCTGCCACATCCCCCACCCAAGCCGGGCCCTCTTTAGGGCCGGACGCCCACTCTCTCTCAAAAGAGCTTCTCTCTCTCCTGGCTTCCCCGCAGCACTCTCGATACGACGGTGTGCCAGGTGACATAACTTCTCGCTGCCTTCCGCAATCTCCACGTGATGTTGTGTTGGCCGGCGGTAACACCAAGCAGGTAAGTAAGCAGAGCAGTCAACCTCCCTGGGGTTCCGCCCCTGTGCGAGGTGACCGCTCTGTCAGCCACTGAACCAGCCTCCCATGGCACGATGAAGCAGATTGTCCCTCTGGTTCTGCTGTCACGGTTCTTGGGCACTTGGCAAGAGTGCACCAGCCCGTCACACTGGCTAGAGAAGACGATCTGTCTCGGTTATGCGATCCAGTTCGCCAGGTGCCCGCCCAAGTTTTGGGGCATTTCCAGACCTTGGTGCGAAGGGAGAACGCTCCCGTGCTTCAGGCCGAGGATGCTGCCCTTCTGGCGAAAGGTGCGATCGAACCCGTCCCTCTAACCGAGATGTCTTCCGAGTTTTACAGCCCGGACTTCATAGTGCCTAAAAAAGGGGGGGCTGCGCCCCGTTCTGGATCTGCGCCACAATAAAATCTTACACAATAAAAATAGATCCAGATGCAAAAGGTGTGGTCCATCCAGTCCGCAGACAACCAGCAGCGCTAAGGAAAAAGATAATTGAAAAACTGCATGAGATGGAAAGAGATGGACACATCACTAAAGTAAACCAACCAACTGAATGGGTGAGCTCAATGGTAGCAGCAATCCGAAATGAGAAAATAAGGATCTGTATTGACCCGAGCGACCTGAACAAAGTCATAAAGCGGGAACATTACCCAATGCGTACCATCGAAGAAGTGGTTTCAGCAATGCCGGGAGCTAAAGTCTTTTCTGTCATGGACTTGAGGAGAAGAACCCAATTGCAGGCAGCGTTGGACAACAGACTTTAATAATAAAATATAAAACACAAAACAAAGGCCCACGAGGGGGTAAAACAATAATGACAAAGGATAAACAGGGACAAAGACTAACTAAATACTAGACTAACAAACAATAGACATGAACTAAACTCAACACTTACTACAATGAGACAGGGGAATCCACAAAAGGAACAAAAACATGAGAAGACGGTAAGCACAACATGAAACCACATAGCAAACACAATGACCGAACACAGGACAATGAAACATGAGGGTTTAAATAGGGAAGACAAACGAGGGATAACGAGCAAGGGCAGGTGTAGAACATAAGACACAAGAGGGAGACAATACAGGAAACGAGAGGGACGGGGCCAATGACAAGACACTGGAGAGAACGCATATTATTGTCAAAAGGACAATAATATGTTTCTCTCCACACATAACCAAAGACTTTGACATGGCTCTGCTACAGGACCAAGAAAAACATGACTAAGGAAGCAGAGCCATGACACTTTTCGGTCTTGGATGCAAAATCTGGCTTTCTGCAAATAGAGTTGGATGACACTCCTGACAACATTTAATACGCTCATTGGAAGATACAGATGGCTCAGGCTTCCCTTTGGCCTAAAATGTGCACCAGAAATATTCCAGCGTATTATGGATGAAATGCTCGAAGGCATCAGTGGAGCTATCAGCGTCATGGATGATATTCTCATCGCAGCTCCCGCAAGGAAGGAACACGACAAAATACTACGTAAGGTATTTCAAAGAGCCACAAGCTACAATCTCAAGTTAAACTTTGACAAATGTCACATCAGACAATCATAAGTACCCTATGTAGGACATCTGATAACATCAGAAGGCCTGAAAGCAGACCCATCGAAAATAGAGGCTGTCAAGTTGATGCCAACACCAACAGACAAGGATAGTGTTCGTCGTTTCTTAGGTTTCGTCACATATTTGTCGAAATTCCTGCCTAACCTCAGTGAAGTGGATGCACCGCTAAGACCACTTCTAAAAGCTGACGTTGAGTTTGCGTGGCAACCGGCACAACAACAAGCCTTTGACAAGCTTAAAGACTTATGTACGAAGTCTCCTGTGCTACATTTTTTTGATCCAGCAAAGTCAATGGAGATTTTTTGTGATGCCAGCAGCAATGGCCTTGGTGCGGTCTTGCTGCAGGACAGTCATCCTATCGCTTTCTCATCCAGGTCACTGACGGATACAGAAACTCGCTACGCGCAAATTGAGAAGGAGATGCTCTCAATAGTCTATGCTTGCGTCAAATTTCACAACTACATATTCGGAAACCACGACATAGTGTACAACGACCACAAACCACTGGAGGACATATACAGAAAGCCTCTGCTTTCCACACCCATGCGCATACAGAGAATGCGCCTCCGCCTGCAATGGTATGATCTGACTGTTAAGTACAGAAGAGGAAAGGATATGGAACTGCCCGATACACTGTCCAGAGCACAGTTACCTGGAAAGGATCCAGAGGTAGAAGGCCTAGAGTGCGTCTCTGCGCTTGACTTTGTCTCCGTTAGCGAGCAGAGATATTCTGAACTCCAAGTCTGCACAAAAGTAGAGCTCAGCTGCCTCAAGGCTGGCCAGACCATAGGCGTGATGTGCCTAATGTAGTGCAACCATATTGGGACTCACGAAGTCAGCTCTCCATGTTAGATGGCATTGTTTACAAAGGCCTGCGTATAGTGGTACCTCCCTCCATGCGAGAACACATGCTTAAGCTCATACATCAGTCCCATTTAGNACAAAGGGACTAGGGTGAGACAATAAAAACAACAAACATGGGAGGGGGGGAGGGACCAAACCAGAGCCCATAGGGGGCAGTCCATGGGGGTGGGGAGAAGTCCCAGTCCCCGGCTGCACCTGAGGGTGCGTAGTCCAAAGGGACTTAGGAGGAGTCCTGGGGGGGAACGGTCCTTGACCCTGGGGGTCTCCCCGGGGCCGGATTAGCTGCCGGACTAGGGACCGGCTGGAAGACCGGCTGGAAGGCCGGCTGGACAGGGCTTGACGCCGGCTGGAAGGCCGGCTGGACAGGGCTTGACGCCGGCTGGAAGGCCGGCTGGACAGGGCTTGACGCTGGCTGGATGGCCGGCTGGGATGCCGGCTGGATGGCCGGCTGGGATGCCGGCTGGGACGCCGGCTGGATGGCCGGCTGGGACGCCGGCTGGGACGCCGGCTGGAGGACCGACTGGATGGCCGGCTGGGACGCCGGCTGGATCCCCGGACTGGACACCGGCTGGATCACCGGACTGGACGCCGGCTGGATCACCGGACTGGACGCCGGCTGGATCGGACTGGATGCCGGCTGCACCGGACTGGACGCCGGCTGCACCGGACTGGATACCGGCTGCACCGGATTGGACACTGGACAGGACATCGGCAGCACCACCGGACTGGACGCCGGCAGCAACACCGGACTGGACGCCGGCTGCACCGGCGTGGACGCTCCTCCGCTGCGTCTCTCCCTCCTTCTCCGCACCACCGGATCCATAGCCGACCTTGGCGAATCCGTGGGGACCGGAGGGAGTTCCGCAGCGGAGGAATTATCCGACGTCATCCCCGGATCCCCTCCCTCCCGCTCGCTACCGGCGCCACCAGAGTGAACGGGGACCGTGGAGCTCAAGCCGAAGGGTACCGAGTCCACCCGGGCAGCGGCAGTCAGGTCAAGGCCCTCCGGCGTGATCGACCGCGAGGTGGAAGTCCCACGTGGAACCCCACCCCCGGGATCGTCCCGGTTGGCCATGAACCTGACCATTGCCGCGAACCCTAGGGGACCCAGCAGCCTCTTCTCAGACGGGGTGAGGCGCTGAGTGAGGCAGCAGTTGAAGATCGTCTTCAACTCTGCCTCGTTGAACTCAGCCCTCTCAGCCACCGCCGAGAATGCCCCGGCGAACTCCCGATTCCCGTAGTTCCCCTGGCGGAAACCTAGCAGCAAGCGGGCTTGAGCGGACCGTGAGGACGACGCCGTGCCGTCCATCTTGCTGCCCGCTGGGTTCTGAATAGGTTCGGTCATTCTGTCATGGACTTGAGGAGAAGAACCCAATTGCAGGCAGCGTTGGACAACAGACTTTAATAATAAAATATAAAACACAAAACAAAGGCCCACGAGGGGGTAAAACAATAATGACAAAGGATAAACAGGGACAAAGACTAACTAAATACTAGACTAACAAACAATAGACATGAACTAAACTCAACACTTACTACAATGAGACGGGGGAATCCACAACAGGAACAAAAACATGAGAAGACGGTAAGCACAACATGAAACCACGTAGCAAACACAATGACCGAACACAGGACAATGAAACATGAGGGTTTAAATAGGGAAGACAAACGAGGGATAACGAGCAAGGGCAGGTGTAGAACATAAGACACAAGAGGGAGACAATACAGGAAACGAGAGGGACGGGGCCAATGACAAGACACTGGAGAGAACGCATATTATTGTCAAAAGGACAATAATATGTTTCTCTCCACACATAACCAAAAACTTTGCCATGGCTCTGCTACAGGACCAAGAAAAACATGACTAAGGAAGCAGAGCCATGACACTTTTCGGTCTTGGATGCAAAATCTGGCTTTCTGCAAATAGAGTTGGATGACACTCCTGACAACATTTAATACGCTCATTGGAAGATACAGATGGCTCAGGCTTCCCTTTGGCCTAAAATGTGCACCAGAAATATTCCAGCGTATTATGGATGAAATGCTCGAAGGCATCAGTGGAGCTATCAGCGTCATGGATGATATTCTCATCGCAGCTCCCGCAAGGAAGGAACACGACAAAATACTACGTAAGGTATTTCAAAGAGCCACAAGCTACAATCTCAAGTTAAACTTTGACAAATGTCACATCAGACAATCATAAGTACCCTATGTAGGACATCTGATAACATCAGAAGGCCTGAAAGCAGACCCATCGAAAATAGAGGCTGTCAAGTTGATGCCAACACCAACAGACAAGGATAGTGTTCGTCGTTTCTTAGGTTTCGTCACATATTTGTCGAAATTCCTGCCTAACCTCAGTGAAGTGGATGCACCGCTAAGACCACTTCTAAAAGCTGACGTTGAGTTTGCGTGGCAACCGGCACAACAACAAGCCTTTGACAAGCTTAAAGACTTATGTACGAAGTCTCCTGTGCTACATTTTTTTGATCCAGCAAAGTCAATGGAGATTTTTTGTGATGCCAGCAGCAATGGCCTTGGTGCGGTCTTGCTGCAGGACAGTCATCCTATCGCTTTCTCATCCAGGTCACTGACGGATACAGAAACTCGCTACGCGCAAATTGAGAAGGAGATGCTCTCAATAGTCTATGCTTGCGTCAAATTTCACAACTACATATTCGGAAACCACGACATAGTGTACAACGACCACAAACCACTGGAGGACATATACAGAAAGCCTCTGCTTTCCACACCCATGCGCATACAGAGAATGCGCCTCCGCCTGCAATGGTATGATCTGACTGTTAAGTACAGAAGAGGAAAGGATATGGAACTGCCCGATACACTGTCCAGAGCACAGTTACCTGGAAAGGATCCAGAGGTAGAAGGCCTAGAGTGCGTCTCTGCGCTTGACTTTGTCTCCGTTAGCGAGCAGAGATATTCTGAACTCCAAGTCTGCACAAAAGTAGAGCTCAGCTGCCTCAAGGCTGGCCAGACCATAGGCGTGATGTGCCTAATGTAGTGCAACCATATTGGGACTCACGAAGTCAGCTCTCCATGTTAGATGGCATTGTTTACAAAGGCCTGCGTATAGTGGTACCTCCCTCCATGCGAGAACACATGCTTAAGCTCATACATCAGTCCCATTTAGGAATAGTGAAGAGCAAGCAGAGAGCCCGAGAGGTCCTATACTGGCCAGGTATGAGTTCTGAGATTGAGCAAATGGTGAAAAACTGTAGTAAATGTGCAGAATTCCAAAACCGACTGCCTAGACAACCACTCAAACCAACAGAAACACCAGGCCTTCCATTTGCAGAGGTAGCTTCTGATCTTTTTGAGTTTGAAGGAGAACACTATGTTCTGCTAGTGTGTAGTGTGAGTGAAAGGCCAATGAAAATTGGCGAATGAAATTTGCATGCCGGGCTCCTCCCCGGATGTCCGGGTATAAGAGGGAAGCCGGCGTGCTCATTCATTCACCTTTGGTCTGAGGAGCCTAAAGCATCCTCCCCCGACCGCTGGGGTGGGCGGCCAGTGTTGTGGCATGAGGGACACAACGTCTCGTTCCCTCCATCAGGGAACCGAGGTTACATCCGTAACCAAGACGTTCCCTTTCTGTCGGTCTCTCGACGTTGTGTCGAACCGACAGAATGGGGTTCCTATGGAAAACGCCACAGCACTGAGCCGCGTCACAATCTCTGCGGAGCGACGTTGACTGGCCTGGGCGAGTCAGACGAACACGCTAACGCGAAATTATGACCCTCCAGTGGAGAGGAAGGGGGACCCAGAGCTTTACACAAAGTTGGGAAGCCCCTGTCACCGGCCGTCACGGGCGGAGGCCTAGTTCTCTAAATGGCGAGAAGCCGCCCGGCACCGTACGGGCCACTGGGTAAGCATATTCCCCCTGGGGGAAAAACGCTGCAGAGGCCACTACCTACCGTAGGGAGGAATTAGTGGAGACACCACATGGTCTCACCATCAGGGGAGAACTCATGGGAGGAATGTGCGGACTGCAGGAGTTAACCGCAAGGTGGGAGTCCACCTGGGGAGGTCATGGGTTGCCAAGGTGGGAACCATTCATGAGGATACATCAGACGGAACAGCCCACGGAGGGGGGGTTACCACGTCTGGAGCACTAGGTCCGGTTAGAGCATGTGGGAGATAACTCAACTGTTCCCCGGCCTAAGGGGGCAGGGCTGCTCTGCCCAGCCTGTCCCCTGGAAGGGTGCTTAGTGATGGATGGAATGCCTGTTCTTTACCCGAGGGGAAAGAAGTGAGGCGGGATCGCCACTGCTCCCCCCGGAGGGGGAAGGGCTTCCGCAGGCGTACGCCCTACCGGCTGCCGGTCCCACACCTTGCCAGGATGCGGGCTGACACCGGTTCCGCGCGTAGGTATTAGAACCTCACGGAGTTGTTGGGCATAGCCCAACCCGCAGCTCTGCAGATGTCTGCCAGAGAGGCGCCCTGAGCCAGTGCCCATGAGGGGTGTGCCTCACTCCCAACGGGCAGGGGCGAATTGAGATCGGTATGCCCTAACGAGGGCATCCACGATCCAGTGCGCCAGCCTCTGTTTGGAGACAGCCCTCCCTTCTGCTGACCTCCGAAACAGACAAAGAGCTGCTCAGAGCTTCTGGGCTCTGCGTGCGGTCCAAGTAGAGGCGCCGTGCGCGTACTGGACACAACACGGATAGGTTGGGTCTTCCTCCCCGGTGGGGAGCGCCTGCAGGTTCACCACCTGGTCTCTCGGGAGAGTGGTGGGAACCTTGGGCACGTAGCCGGGGCGGGGTCTCAAGATAACGTGAGAATCCCGGCCCCGAGTTCTAGGCAATCTGTGGACACGGAGGGTGCTTGTAGATCCCCTACCCTCTTGGAGGTGAGCGCCATGCGGAAAGCCGTCTTTATCAAGACTGAGAAAGAGCGGCAACCCCGAGAGGCTCGAAGGGGGCGGGGCCTCTTGAGGCCCGCCACCTAGGTCGCAAGAGGGTACGGAGCGCGGATAAGGTGGTCACCCTTTCGCGCCCCTTAGGAACCTAATGACCAGGTCGTGCTGTCCCAGAGGCTCCCAGCACTTGGGTCATGATGAGCGGCCGTAGCGGCTACATACATTCCCAGTGTGGAGGGGGAGAGGTTACTCCCCAGTCTCTCTTGAGGAAGGGACAGCTCGTACCCGACCGAGCAACTCCGCGGGTCTTCTCGCCGAGAAGAGCCCCAGGACGAGAAGAGGCGCCACCTATGGGCGTATAGCCGCCCAGTGGCCGAAGCCCTAGCCTGAGTGACGTCCCAACCTGACCGGGGGTGGGTCACTCAGGATCTCCTCGTCCCGTCCAGACATGGAGACCAGGTTCTGCCTGGGATGCCGTAACGTGCCCCTTCCCCTGGGGAAGCAGTTCGCCAGGGGGAGCGGCCAGGGGGGAGTCTGTTGTCAGAGCCTTAGCTCCGAGAACCAAGTCCTGGTTAGGCCAAGGGGCGTAACTTAGTACCACTTGATGCTCCTCTTCCCTGGCCTTGCACAGGACCTGTGCAATGAGGCTCACTGGGGGGAAGCGTACTTCCGCTTGTCCCGCGGCCAGCTGTGCGCAAGGGCATCCGTGCCAGGGTTGCCTCGGACAGGGAGTACCAAAGCGGAACAATGGGTGGAGTCCGGGGAGGCAACAGGACCACCTGTGCCTGGCCGAACCTCTCCCAAATGAGCTGGCTGCGCGGGGATGAGTCAGCCACTCCCCGCGAGGCGTCGATGACGAGAGAGCGCATCGGCTGTCTGGTTCAGGACGCCTGGGATGTGTGTGGCTCGCAGGGAACTGATCACTGCTGACTCCAGAGGAGGAGGCGCCGGGCGAGTCATGTTTAGCTGCCGTGAGCGAATCCAATGATATACGCCACAGCAGCTGTGCTGTCCGACCGGACCAGCAGTGCTGTCCCTGCACGAGAGGTAGTAGCCTCCTCAATGCAAGTAGCACAACCAACAACTCTAGGTCAGTTGAAATGCCAACGCAGGCGGGGGCCCGTCCACCGCCCCGACACTGCTTGCCCGTTTGCACATCGGCACCCCAACCCCAAGAAGGTCATGGAGACCAGGGGGTTAGGGTGTGTTGGCCAGAAAGCGTGTGACCATACGCCTGCTGCCGGTGTGCCACGCTCTCCAAGGAACTTGACTCTGTAGCCAGTGTTGGAGCGGTCGTATGTGCATCGACCCGAGGGGGACCACCCCCGCCGAGGATGCCATGTATCCCAGGAGCCTCTGAAATTGTTTCAGGGGGACCGCTGACTGTCTGAAAGCTTCAGGCAGTTCAACACTGATCGGGTGCGCTCTGTAGTCAGTCGCACTATCCCAGAAGTCCAAAACTTTTGCGAGCAGTCCACGACTCCAACCGGCTAAGTGGGTCGCGGAAAGGGGTTCGGGGACGCTGCGCTGCGAAGACCCCAGATTTTTCGGGGGTCCGACGCCGGGGTCAACCGAAGGGGAGTCCTCCCGAAGCCGACCGAGGGCGAAAGTTCGCCCCTGCGCTCGAGGGGGTCCGGGCGGGAGGCGCGCCAAGCGAAGAGCCCCCCAGCTGCGCTTCGGCATTCGGCCACAGTGTGGCGCAAAGCCCGTCCAGGGCTAGCTTAAAGCCACTGGGGCTTTTTCCATTCGCGTAGTCCTTATTAGGCCTTTGGCGCTTCCCCCAGGAGACCACGAACACGATATTCCTCCCACTACCCCACTATCCGTGGCCGGTGGTCGCGGGACCCCAACGCCTCGCACGGATTGGTCCCTCTTCTGCTGGGCGACGCCCCCCGGACACGCCCCCTGTACCACCAAAGCACTATCGGTCCACTAACCAACTATGTTTGCCAAAGTGGTCACATGACCCCGGGGGTCGCCCCGCCCCACACTCCCCCCCCGTACCACCGAAGCACTATTTGACCACTTAACTACTACTTTTGCCAAAATGGTCACATGACCCCCGGGGGTCGCTCCGCCCCCCTCCATACCACCAAAGCACTATTTGACCACTTACCAACGACTTTTTTCAGATTGTAACTTTTAAATCGTTTATATGCATTAACAACCCCGTCAGTCAATTAGTACACTTTATTAGACATACATATGTTAGCAGCAACTCACACAATGCTCAATTATGCCTAAAAAATGTATTTCCACCAACTCACTACGTTTTTCCCATTCCTATAAACTGCATGTGGTCACTTCCTGTAGACTTGGCGAAAAACGGGGATAACTTCCGGTTTTGTGCCATGTTTGTAGTCCTTTGTAGTTTTCTTGTTTATTCATTCCCCAGCCGTTTAAATCAATTATATGATTCAACAACCTCGTTGATCTCTTAGTACACTCTATTAGACATACATATGTTAGCAGCAACTNTCATCGAGAAAGCGGACTTTCTCAGAGTTACTCACCTGTGCAAGGTTCAGCCAGAGGTGTCTCTCCTGGACCACAAGTGTGGACATCGCCCGACCCAGGGCCCGTGCGATCACCTTGTTCGCCGGAGAGCGAGGTCGGTGAAGCCGCGGAGTTCCTGCATAAGCGCTGGGTCGGTCTTACCCTCGTGGAGCTCTCTCCGCGCATTGGCCTGCAGGAAGGCCATAGCATGGAGAGAGGGGACAGCTTGGTCCGCAGCAGAGTAAGCTCTCGACACCTCAGATGCCGAAAAGCCTACGTGCTTTGGACGGGAGTTTAGGTCGAGCTCCGGGGGGACATCGACGTATCCTCTAGCTGCCCCACCATCGAGGGAAGAAAGGGTGATGGAACTAGTTGACGTGTACGCGCCGAAGGGGGCGTTCCAGGTCGTACTAGGTTCCTCATGCACTTCCGGGGGAACACGGCACTGAGGACGAGTGCGGCTTGGAGCCGCTCTCAAGCCCGATGTACCGTGTATCCAGCCGCGAGCGTTGGGAGAGGCAGTGCGGTGCACTGCAACCCAAAGCCAACGGCCCGGGAAAGCATGGCTGACATTTCGACATCCGCTTCTTCCTGATCTCGACCCCCCGAGGGAGGGAGCTTCAAGGAATCGTCGGAGTCTGATGCCAGTAAGTCACCCTCCGATGCTGCAACAGACACCTCATCATCACGTACCGTGTCCGATATGTGATTGAGGAATAAGACGGCGGAACGTCTTATGGGGAACGGTCAGACGAGCAAGGCGAGGTGCGAACGGTCCGCGAGCCAGTGGCTGATGGATTAGCGCTTACAGTTATCCTCATATCACCCTCGCTGCTCGCCGTAGCGGGCGGCAGGGCCGTAGTCCTGCCATCACGGAACGGGAAGCAGACAAGGTGGTGGCTGAGTCCCGTGGGAACACAGCCACCCATGACGCAACGTCTGAATCATCAGCCGCCCGTAGTGCGGGCAGGACGTATCCACAACATCTGCCCCAGCATACTGGAAGCAGACATCGTGTCCGTCCCCCTCCTCGATGAGTGTGTTGCACCCAAGAGAACAGCGGGACATGCCACGCTGGAGAAATTTGCTCTTTCAGAGAAAAAAACTCGAACACTTCTGGAACCGCCAAGACGCCCAGGGGAAGTCGCTGCAGGAAGGGACCGTCCGCTGCACCACATCGTAGAGCCGGCAGTCTTGTAGCGAAGTCTGTTGATCACGAGAGAAGGCTCCAAAGAACAAAAGGTGAATGAATGAGGCACGCCGTCTCCCTTTTATACCCGGATATCCGGGGGCGGAGTCCGGCATGTAAATTTCATTCGCCAATTTTCATTGGCCTTTTCTAAGAAGTCGGAAGTGATTGGTTCTCAAGGACGAACCCATCTGTCGGTTCGACACAACGTCGAGAGACCGACAGAAAGGAAAACACAGATACTGACTAATTAAAAAATATATAATAATGAATTCCCAAATGAAAAACATGGGATAAGTGTCTTAAGAAAACACTTATATTAAAGATCTAAAAAAAATTGATGAAATGAAAACTAATAAGTTATATAAAGCATTAAATTAATTCAGTCAAACAGAAAAGTTTAAAAATTTAATATAAGCCTTTTTTATAAGACTTTTTAGCCCATAAGTAACCAGTCTAACTAAATGAGCAAAGCTCATTCACACCCTACGTTCTCTTGTAGTTCACTGAGCTTTGAACGATTCACTGATCTCTTACAATCTGTGTACACGAATTGGTTCAAAGGAGTCATTTGTTTGCGAGTCGTTCTGATCGCAATGTGCGTTCATACTGGCGAACTCGCTGTGTACAGAATAACGCTGATTTAAGAGCCAACTTCACAGCTAAAAACATTATAATGATGTACAGAAAGTTAACTTAGGAAATCTTTTCAAGAAATTCAAGAAAATGTAAATTGAACGTAAAACTCCTGAACAGCCGTGAAACACAGCTAATACAGCTCCTAATATAGCTCTTTTACTGAACTCTTCAGCATCTCACTGCTGGTAACCAAACAGCGCCTCCATTGTTTCGTAACTGCAGTTACAAATGACAATCTGTTTAATAATGCACGCAGTGTTTTTTGACAAGACACTCGACATATTTTTGCCGAGAGTCTAAGGCGGGATGAAATTTGATTGAAGCGGCCGCCTCCAATTTCTTTATGCAGGAAAAACCCTGATCTGGGATTACTATATATAAAGTGTGTCTTCTCTCCATCCTTTCATGCATTTAAATGTGACCAAATTTCTGTACTAGTGCATACAGTACGAATCGTTAGCACCGTACTGACGTTATTATATTATGTCTTTATGTGCCCATCGGTCTGCGCAGCTGAGTCAAACAACCTTTCTACCTTGAACTGGCCCTCTCCTACCAAGCGCACAGCGCTCTTTGTTTGACAGATGTCGTCAGTCATTATTGTCGGTGTTGATGGAGAAATACTCACCGGCACATTATGATTGCTCGTGGCCGGGAGAGTTCTGCGTCTGGTGGGAGAGAGAGGTTGCAGCGGTGGAGTTTGTGCGGGGAAAAAGCAGAGACTTTGGCAACAATCTTTTGTAAATCGTCTTTTTTCCTCTCCGCTGGTGTAGCTGCGTTCTTTGTTGTTTTATTTCCCTGTGACTTTAACTTCGTTTTGCAGCTAATGTACCACACAATGACCCTCTCGCTGTGGGCAGTTCTACTAATTCCGCCGCTGCGTTAACTTTCTCTAGCTGGTGTCGAACTCGTCTCACGCATATACGGTGCTAATGGAATGGTCCACTCTAATCTATAATGGGGGGAGTGCCTTCGTACAGATGTAATAACGTAAAACCTTAACAGGGATATCCCGACTATTTTGATGATGACTTGGGGCTCTACGTGGCTGCTGACATGGCTTATTGGTTAAGTCCACCCCTTCCTTTTGGGGGCCCCTGGTAGCTCGGGGCCCCAGGCGATTGCCTACCTTTGCNCAGCTTTCAGAAATATGCTTTTTGCACTGAAAACTGCTACAGGAGCATTCAGAGGACCATGAAAAGGTGTCTTTTGCAAGGAGAAGACAGTTCCTTCAGTCACGCTCTTTTTATTGCTCTGCAGCTTTCAGGAATATTCTTTTTTTTTGCAACTGAAAACTGCTCTTTTTGTTTACAAAAGGGTCATCAGAGAGGACCATGAAAAAGGTGTCTTATCGCAATACAAAACAGTTCATCAGTCCAAACGCTCTTTTTTAGCCACTCGCAGCTTTCAGTAATCATGCTTTTTTTGCACTTGAAATCTGCTTTTTCTTGCAGAAGGCATCAGAGGACCAAGAAAAGGTGTCTTTTGCAAGAGAAAACAGTTCATCAGTCAAAAGCTCTTTCTGAGCACTCGCAACTTTCAGAAATATGCTTTTTGCACTGAAAATTGCTTTTTGTTACAAAAGGCATCAGAGGACCATGAAAAGTTGTCTTTTGCAAGAGAAAACAGTTCATCAGTCAAAATCTCTTGTTTATCACTCGCAGCTTTCAGAAATATGTTTTTTGCACTGAAAACTGCTTTTTGTTACTGAAGGCATCAGAGGACCATGAAAAGGTATCTTTTGCAAGAGAAAACAGTTCATCAGTCAAAATCTATTTTTTAGCAGTCGCAGCTTTCAGAAATATGTTTTTGCACTGAAAACTGCTTTTTGTTACACAAGTCATCAGAGGACCATGAAAAGCTGTCTTTTGCAAGAGGATACAGTTCATATCAGTCAAAGCTCTTAATTATCACTTGCAGCTTTCTGAAATAATCTTTTTTGCACTGAAAACAGCTTTTTTGTTGCACAGAAGGCATCAGAGGACCATGAAAAGGTGTCTTTTGCAAGAGAAAACAGTTCATCAGTCAAAAGCTCTTTTTTAGCACTCGCAGCTTTCAGAAATATGCTTTTTGCACTGAAATCTGCTTTTTCTTGCAGAAGGCATCAGAGGACCAAGAAAAGGTGTCTTTTGCAAGAGAAAACAGTTCATCAGTCAAAAGCTCTTTCTGAGCACTCGCAACTTTCAGAAATATGCTTTTTGCACTGAAAATTGCTTTTTGTTACAAAAGGCATCAGAGGACCATGAAAAGTTGTCTTTTGCAAGAGAAAACAGTTCATCAGTCAAAATCTCTTGTTTATCACTCGCAGCTTTCAGAAATATGTTTTTTGCACTGAAAACTGCTTTTTGTTACTGAAGGCATCAGAGGACCATGAAAAGGTATCTTTTGCAAGAGAAAACAGTTCATCAGTCAAAATCTATTTTTTAGCAGTCGCAGCTTTCAGAAATATGTTTTTGCACTGAAAACTGCTTTTTGTTACACAAGTCATCAGAGGACCATGAAAAGCTGTCTTTTGCAAGAGAATACAGTTCATCAGTCAAAAGCTCTTATTTAGCACTCGCAGCTTTCAGAAATATGCTTTTTGCACTGAAAACTGCTTTTTGTTGCAAAAGGCATCAGAGGACCATGAAAAGGTGTCTTTTGCAAAAGAATACAGATCATCTGTCAAACGCTCTTTCTGAGCACTCGCACCTTTCAGAAATGTGCTTTTTGCACTGAAAACAGCTTTTTACTGGTGGAGGCATTAGAGGACCATGAAAAGGTGTCTTTTGCAAGACAAAACAGCTCATCAGTCAAACGCTCTGTCTGAGCACTCGCAGCTTTCAGAAATATTCTTTTTGCACTGAAAACTGCTTTTTTACAGAAGGCACTACACAGCAAAATGTCCAGTGTTGTTTTGAGTTGTTTTTTTAGTGTTAAATTACCAGAGTTAAAAAGTGTTGATTCTGGTGTTGATTTGAATGTCATCCGCACTTACAGTGTAAATCAATGGTCAGAGTCAGTGTAATTACAGTGAGTTGATGTTAGATGACACTTGAGCGGAGTATATCCAATTTCCGGTCATTGCGCATTACTTCCTTTTTGACTAATGGCGGACAACCACGAGGAGACGGCAGTGCACAAATAGGTATAATAATTTTTTTATAACTTAATTCTTTATATATATTTACGGTTCGCCAGGGCCGGATTTAGGAGGGTGGGGGCCCCTGGGCTTGAGTTGTTTTCGGGTCCCCCGTACTATTTAAAATCATGTGTTTGTTAGCATTAGTAAATGTTTTTTCTCTCCAATGACTAACAATAACACGTGTTCATTGGTTTACACGTTTATAATGCTTGTTTTGACAGTGGGAGCCACAAGTGGTGCGTTTATAGCATGTAGGAAGTTTCAAACATACTTAAATGTAAAATCCAATCAACATTAATAATCAACATTATTAGTCCCCTTGATATTGTATAGTTTTTGACATAATCATACAGCCCTACCATTATGTATTTTAAAATTAAATTTATTGATCCATAATAAGAAAACTACTAAAAAGGAACAAATGTGTGTGTTCTCCCTGTATTTCTCGAGGATGTTGAGAGATTATACGTCTTGGATCTAAAATTTGAGAACACCTGCATTAACATGAAACCAACAATGAGCAATACAGTTGTCAGCATTTATTAATCTTGTTTATTGTTAGTTAATGCCAAATACAATTGTTCATGTTAGTTCAGGTGCATGTTTTTAAAAATATTAGTAAATACTGAAAATAAAGATTAACAAATGCAGACATGTAATCTAATGCTTAACTAATGTTAACAAATGCAACGGTGTAAAGTGTTAAAAATATATTAGTATTCTATTGCAATTCCATCAGTAAAGCATATGACAGATCTATGAGTTTGAAATGCACATTAAAATTGTATTCATATAATGAGATGAAACGTCTTATTATGGCTTAAATAGTTTCATAATAATGAGATGGGTCCATAGTTTTGTAAAGTCTAGTTAACTGAGGTTGTGCAGGGCAAATAGGGCACCCCTCTGTTATAAATCGTTTTAATTACTTTATGACTAACATAACATCATTTTAATGTCAAATTCTTAAATGTAAATCTAAGAGACAGTTTAATGCAGCTCACAGGCCATGAATCCATGAATGGTATATCTGCAAGGTATCATCTTAATTTAGCATTTACATTTTGCCAGAGATCTCAACGTCAGAAATGAAATAACTATCTAAACGCAGTTTGTCCCTTCACGCGTCCCGTAGTTCGGTTGTTTTAACTTTGTTTATTAGTTAGCAGAATGTTTTCATTTTTTATTTACATGGATGGATTTAACAGTGTTTGCGTATTATTTACAAGAACCGCTTATGGCCACAGAACGGGAAATATTAGAAATAAACTCTATATTACCTGTTTTTATTCAGAGATGTCTGCAGAACACAACACTTTTCATAACACGTTTTTTGTAAAAGCAAAGAAAGTGTAACAACAACAACAGCTAGTAGACTCTACTGCATCTACCTGTCGATGAAACAATCTGTCGTCTTCAGTGAGCGGACACAGACTGTGAGGCGCGAGCGTCAAATGGAAAACGCGGAGTGGAATCATATAGCGGTGTAATAAGAGAAAGTTTTTCGCGGGGATGTGAATCCTCTCTACTCTACTTCGGCTACCGTTCAACTTCGCCTACCAAAGGCGGGCGCCAGCCACGTCGGTCCGCGAGTTTCAAAGGAGAAATAACTGAAATAAAACCGGAGGGTGGCGCCCGCAGCACTGCGGTCAAGCCAGCCGCGGTTTGAAAATACACGGTCAAGCCAGCCGCTGTTTAGGTTCAGATGCGCGCTTATTGAGTGGTTTACGGTACATTACAGGAACACCGCTTGTAAAGCTTTATTTAAATGTAGATGATCCGCGTCTCTTGTCAATAACATATTTCTTGTTTTACGTTTAGAATATCTCGTTTTTGTCGTAATTTATGCAGGTTTTTCTCTCCGAATGTTTGCATTATGATTGCTGTAACGTTATATTGTGAAACCAATGTCTCTGTCTGTATCTTAAATATGTATTATTTTAATGCCTTCTAGACCTTTGTCCTGCAAATAAAACTGTTTATGCAGTTTGCAATTACAGTACCCATGGATTTGAACAGATTTAATTACAGTATGTTTTTTGAAAGCATTTTGTTTGAAAAATATTATTCCAATATAATTGACTATACAAACATTATTTCTCATAAGTAGAAAAAACTGATGGTGGGTTTCTATAGGTGCCATCCCACACTATATGCACACCATATATGGACTTATTTTACTGTACCATTTTGGAGAAATACACATTTCTCCACTACGTTGCAGGGGCTCTCCATACCAACCTCACTTACCCGGCAGACCCAACGGCGAACTTTGGCGACGCACATACACACGATAAGCTGTCACTCCTACCTGCGCACTTTTCTTTTCATTATTTGTTTTTTAATGTATCCCGATCTCCCTCTCGTCACCTCCTCGTCTCTCTTACACCCTTCATGCTTCCGTTTCCTCGCTCTCTGTTATTTTTGATTCTATCTTTCCTTACTATTTGCATCTTGATCAACCTATCACTCCTCTCTCTTCTTTTATGCTATTTCAGTCGCTTTTTCTCTTTTTGACTATCTCTCTCGTTTGTACTTATGCCCCCTTCCTTTACTGCTCATCACATAACACCATTCCCTATAGCTCACCCATTATCATATCTTTCCTTTATGTTTTTCTCTTTTCTGCTCATCTAACCTTCGTTCTTCCCTTTTCGTCTTGATACTTTTCCTATCCCTTCAGACCCCTGCCCCACTTTTTGTTTTTTTTGTCTTTGTCTAGAGACCAGCAGCTGACGACCGGCCACTTTTCAACTCAACTCACGGACAAACTCAAACATCACCCCCGGAGCACACATGAAGACACACATTTTCACCACTGTTTCTGTCACTCTGCACTTTTGTGTGAATAAATCACCCTCCGGGGCCTGTGGTTACGGTTTCTGTGTCAGTATCGTTACTCGCCCCTAGGGGGACCCCCTCCCGTAGGAAGGCCATCGACGACCAAGGGGTCAGGGTGCGCCGACAGAAGGACGTGATGACCATACGCCTGCTGCCGGTGTGCCACGCTCTCCAAGGAACCCGACTCTGTAGCCAGTGTTGGAGCGGTCGCATGTGCATCAACCCGAGGGGGACCACCCCCGCCGAGGATGCCATGTGCCCCAGGAGCCTCTGAAATTGTTTCAGGGAGACCGCTGGCTACCTGAAATGCTTCAGGCAGTGTAACACTGACCGGGCGCGCTCTGTAGTCAGTCGCGCTGTCATGGAGACGGAGTCGAGTTCCATACAGAGAAAGGAGATGCTCTGCACGGGGGAGAGCTTGCTCTTTTCCCAGTTGACTTGTAGCCCCAACCGATCTAGGTGCCGGAGCACCAGGTCCCTGTGTGTACACAACAGATCTCGCGAGTGAGCCGAGATGAGCCAGTGGTCGAGATAGTTGAGTACCCGCACACCTTCTTCCCTGAGGGGAAGGAGGGCGGCTTCCACGACCTTCGTAAAGACTCGTGGAGACAGGGACAGACCGAAGGGGAGGACTCTGTACTGATATGCCCGTCCCTCGAACGCGAACCGCAGGAGCGGCCGGTGTCGAGGGAGGATCGAGACATGAAAGTACGCGTCCTTCAGGTCGATTGCCATGAACCAGTCCTGACACCTGACGGACGTCAGGATGCGCTTCTGTGTGACCATCCTGAAAGCAGCTTGTGTAGGTGTCTGTTCAGAACACGCAGATCCAAGATAGGGCGCAACCCCCCACCTTTCTTGGGGACAATGAAGTACGGGCTGTAGATCCCGCTGAACATCTCGGCCGGTGGGACGGGCTCAATCGCTCCCTTCACCAGAAGGGAGGCGACCTCCGCCCGCAGTACGGGGGCATCCCTACCTCTGACTGAGGTAAAAAGGACGCCCCGGAACATGGGCGGACGTGTAGCGAACTGAATCGCGTAGCCGAGACGGATCGTCTTCCTCAGCTAGCCTGACAGTCTGGGAATCTGAGACCAAGCTCCCAGAAACCGACACAGGGGGACTAGAGGTTCTATCTGCTTCATCGCCCCCGCGGAGGGTGGTTCGATGGCTAGCAGTACGCATTCCTTGCCGGGGGAGGACCCCCGGGGAGGAGATCGGCTCTGCTGTTTTTCCTGCCTGGCGATTGTCCAGCTCAACGCACTGTCAGTCTGAGAGTGCTGAAGGCTGGTGTTTATACTCAACATTGCGCTTCGCCATGATGCAACGTCGAGTTGCCGTCCACCGTCGACCAGAGGGTGGGAACGGCTGTGAAAACCCAGAGAGAGAGGAAGCTCTTTTTGTGAGGAAGTGGGCGCTGGCCCCCCAGGGGGGACCAGCTGATGGTAGGACTGGGCAGGAACCGTCCCTATCCGATCCAGCGATGTGGTGGCTGGAATCGGGCCCGATGGTAGTCTCAATCTCCCTGGGGTCTCTCTGTCAGGGCCGCTTCTGCTTCCGCGATGGCTGCTGATGGGGAGGCGGTTTCCTCTTCGACGTTCTTTTCCGGGAGGCAGCCTGAGGAGGGGGCACTGGAGCCACTGGAGGCGGTGCTGTGCACTGCAGCCCAATGCTCGCGGCGGCCCGGAAAAGCATGGTTGACATCTTAACGTCCGCTTCTTCCTGGGCTAGACCCCCCTTGGGAGGGTAGCTCCGAGGAATCGTCGGGGTCAGATGCCAAAAGATCGCCCTCCGATGCTGTGATCGACATCTCATCTTCGTCACGCACTTCCGATTACGTGGCAGAGGAACAAGACGGTGTAGGACCGTCTTTTAAGGGATGGTCAGACGAGCGAAACGGGGCGTGAACGGTCCGTGAGCCTGCAGCTGGCGGGTTAACGTTCACAGTAATCCCCATATCACCCCCGGTGTTAACCGAAGCGGGCGGCAGGGCCGTAGTCACTGCCGTCACGGATCGGGTAACAGACGAGGTGGTGGCTTTATCCATGAAGAATACCGCCACCCGTGACCGCAACGTCTGCATAGGCATCCACCCGCAGTGCGGGCAGGATGTATCCACGAAGGCTGCCTCAGCGTGCCGGAGACCCAAACACCTGAGACAGACATCGTGTCCATCCCCTTCCTCAATGAGCGCGTCGCACCCAAGAGAACAGCGGGACATGTCACGCTGAAGAAATTTGCTCTTTTAGAAAAAAGGAATTGCTCAGACACTTCCGGAACTGCCGAGACGCCCAGGGGAAAGTCGCTGCAGGAAGGGACCGTCTGCTGCACCACGTCGTAGATTTCCAGCAGGATAGGATCAGCGAAGATTTGGAGACGCTCATCAAATGCTTAGGCTCTGAAGAACAAAAGGTGAATGAATGAGCATGCAAATTTCATTCGCCAATTTTCATTGGCCTTTTCTAAATACTCAGAAGATGATAGGTTCTCAAGACAAACCCCATTCTGTCGGTTCGACACAACGTCTCGAGACCGACAGAAAGGGAACTCAGGAGATAAACTATGGAAGCATATTGGTAGCAATTATCAAATTGAAATGCAATTTGCAAAATGGCAATGCAGTATGTAAAATGACAATGCATTTATGTCTTTAAATATACATTTAAAATAACATATGTGCAACATTAGGTGCAAAATGAAAATGAAAATTCAAAAACACAATTGACATTTGTCCGTTCCTACACTACTTTTAATATGTATTTTGAAATGCATATTTTAAAACTCTTTAAGTTGCAAAATTAAAATGAAAATGCATTCCCCGGATTGAGTATATGTGTTTAAGACAGCCAAGCAAAACTGTTGCAAAATGATCATTCAAATGTTATTTTCCCTAAATGCATTAACATTCACGGGTTGAACATTTTGGATTGCATTTTCATTACACAGCGCGCCGAGTGTTGCAAAATTCAATGCGGACTTGAGAATGCATTTCGAGCGTGAAGGCGGAGCCAGGTGTATGTGCGTTGATGTGAGGCTGCAGACAGAGCTGATAAAAGCAATAAATCGCATGCACACGAATTAGCAGGGGCGGACTTACCATTAGTCGTATGACCCTCTCAGAGTGAAACGTCAATTGGATGAAGGTAAAAGAATTCAAAAGGTGTACTATGATAGTAAGAGAGCAAGTGGCCCTCGCGCTGCACTGAAGCCGGGAGATGAGGTAAGAATGCAACCACACCCTGGCAGTAAAACGTGGACTCCAGGAGTTGTAGTGAGAACACACTGTGCCCCAAGGTCCTATGTTGTAGACTGTGGAAGAAAAGAGTACCGTCGCAATATACAGCATCTTCGTAAGAGCACAGCAGCTGCCAATGCGCCCCGTCACCTGCTCACTGAGGATCAATGGTCGGAGATGCCAGAGTCATTGTTTACTGAGGAGCCAAATTCTGTGGATAATTCTGTGGATAATTCTAATTCGGCCCAAGTGACACCTACTGAACTCGAGACTACTGAAGAGTCATTGCCCACAGGACCCTACACCACCCGAAGAGGCAGAATTGTGAAGCCTCCTGTTAAGCTCTGTTTGTAGTCAGGGACAGGCGTGGTAGAGAAGCCTTGTGGAAGTGATGTGCTGGTAACCTCTCCTTCCTAGTTATATATTGATGCTCAACAAGTCATTATTGTTAATAGTTGTTTAATAGTAATATGTTTGTGTTTCATGCTTAGGAGAGGAAATGATATGTATTGCTATTGTGTGCCTGGTCCTTTAAGTGAAGCCCTGACGTCTGTAGTTTTACGTGATGTCGTATCACGTTGTTGGCGTGCATAAGCAGTGCAAGAATAAACCAGCGAGCATGGCTCGGTACTGAAGCTTTGTGTCAGACGCATTATTTTACAACTCTCATGGTTTGTTTATCCAGCCTCCTCCTTGGCTATCCCACCTCATTTACTACTGAATGTAATATTGCATTATTTAACTTTATCTGGAAAAATAGGCATCACTATATTAACAAAAATGACTTGGTGCACAGTTACGAAGAAGGGGGATTAAATGTTATCGACTTAGAAATAATGAATAGTGTCACGGTCCCACCGTCTTGTTTATGAAATTCTAGTCGTGTGGCGGGATCGGGACCGAGCCCTTAGGTTTTATGTGAGAAAGCCATGAGATGTTTATGTTTTTACCTCTCATGTGTTTTCTCGTGTCTCGTCATTGGCCCCGCTCCTCTCGTTTCCTTGTTATCTTTCCCTGAGTGTTTGATTACCCACACCTGCCCTGTGTCGTTACCCCTCATTTGTGTTCCCTTTATATACCCTCATGTTTCATTGTCCTGTTCTCGTGGATTGTACTACGTCGTGTTGTGTGTCCGTTCGTGCCCCAGTCCTCTCTAAGTGAGTTTCCCTGTGCCTTTGTATTGTTTTATTGTGCTTGTTCACTGCCTGTTAGTAGATGTTGTGTCGTGTCATAGGTGTATTATTTTGTCCTTTTGTTTTTGCCCCACCGAGGGAAGTGTTTTGTTTTCAGTTTTGGCCTTAGTCGTGGACACGACTGTTTATTGTTTGTTGAAATAAATCTGTTAACCCCTTCATTGCCACTGCTTGCCTGCAATTGGGTTCTTCCACTCAGCTCTCTTGACAGAATAGTGTTTTAAAAACTCAATGGTTAAGATTGTTTCTTTGTAACACAAACTGCTTATGGTTTACTGTCTCTTCTTCAATATTTAGGAAAGTAGATGGCTTGGAATTTGATTAGATGTGACTTTGATTTGTCCAAATTACCTCTTAAATTGTATGCATTCAATCAACAAGTTCTCCTGTGTTGGAAATTAGCATTTTTCTTTTGAGTTTATTGCGGTTGGCAAGTTAAGGTGCATTACCGCCACCAACTGGAGTTGCATTTTTAGGAAAAGTTCTGCGTCACATATTTTTACCGATTTATGCCGTCCTACCGCGACTATTTTCGGCCAGTGACACGACGTTGCCGTTGGACCAATGTTTGTTGGGTAGCTGTTTAACAAATGGAAGACAATTAAATGTGATGTTCGCTAAAAAATGTGCTATGATCAATTAAAACACTTCTTTTTGCCTAAGTCCACAAATAATGTGTTATTGTTTATGTACACGTGATTAAAACGTTGTATAGACGTTCAGGTCAGACCGGACCGATTTTGGACCTTTTTAGAAACTGTCAATTTAAGACACGTAAACCTTAAGACATACTTGCTTGCCTTACACAATGTTACGCGAGTTTGATTATATTAAACGCAGGCTTATATATACCCTTACATTAAGCAGCTACACATAATACACGTCTAGAAGAGGAGAAATTTGGACGTCCAGGGACGAGCAAAAAAGACGTGGAAATCACGGCCAGGTGACATCAAAGACGTCCGTTCAACTTTCATTTTGGAACTATTTTTCAACCGTGACAGGACGTGTCGGACTGACGTCTTTTCAACGGTCATTAAACGTCCAAATGCTTGTTGGGTCTGAGCTGCAGAAAAAGACGCCGGAGCTGGCATTTAAAAAAAGCGCTCAGGACGTTTTTGAAAACAAGGTTTACTCCATAGGATTATAATGTAAAACAGACGCTAGCAGCTTCAAAAAAGAATTCAAGTGTAAACACACGCTAAGTTTAATATTGATCATTTTTGTCCGTATATTCATTTACAAAACAGATCTGCAACTTACTAATGCTTGCTTTCGGAAAATTAATACGAACAAGTTTAAACGGTTCTCAATGTCAATTTCGAGGACAGAATGGCAAATGTCGTAGTTTTTATAGCTAACTGAAGCACACTGTAGGGCCTTTGAAAGACACTGACACGAATGAAAACGTTTCTTAATGTCAGCTTGCAGGAGAGCATGGCAGATCTTGTATAAAGTTTTGACAAAAAAAACTGGAAATACAATCATACATAAAATTCAGTGGACGTTAATAATTGAAAATTATTAATTTAGAAGAATATGTCAAAAGAAAAAAGTGTCAAGTAATGGGAGGCCTGTGCCCCTGTAGAGCTTTGAAAATCTGACAATGCTTTAAAGCACATTTGAAGTTATGGAATTATGCTTTGAAGCACATTTAGAAAAGTTATTCTCAATTTTATTGGTAAACATGATTCTAATATTTGAAACTTACACAAGGTAAGGGCACAGTCCTATACAAAAATATCTTATTCTAATAATCATATGTAGCTTTGCACACTGCTGGCATCTAGAATGATTTTGATCAGAATTTTATTGTTCATATCAGAGGGCTCTCTCAACTTCTATCTTACATTTTACTTTTTGTAATACTACTAATTTTATTTATAGGCGCCTTACTGACATTCAAGGACACCGTATAGCAAACAGTGCAGGCCAATGCAGGTGTTGTAATGTGGGAGTAATGTGCTCGGTTATAGGAGTCTGACAGATAATTCGTAATTATAATATTGTTTATATCGTATTGACCGAAATGCATGAATGTATTCAATATCAATTTTGGCCATATCGTCCAGCGCTATGTCAGCCCTTGGCTCTGTGACAGGATGTGTGATTAATACACGTGTGCAATTCTTATTTATTCTTCTCGATACTGGAGGTTCCCGACCTTCGTTCTGCAGCTGCTGTTTGGTGATATGATAGTTCCAGTATCAATTTGTTCTCCTCGCTATACGAGGTTTCCCAGGGGCGGATTTAGTGATTTGGGGGCCCTAGGCAAATCCATGTATAGGGGCCCCAACTATGCACCATTTTACTTGACTGCAACCCTTATTTTTCTTCCTCCTCAAAGCACACAAATTTTCACCCCCAGTCAAAGTGACAGGGGAAAACTAAGCTTAACTAATTA
>NW_026634226.1:0-9776 GCF_024868665.1 Triplophysa rosa
AAAAATATATAATAATGAATTCCCAAAGGAAAAACATGGCATAAGTGTGAAAACTAATAAGTTATATAAAGCATTAAATTCATTCAATCAAACAGAAAAGTTGAACATTTTAATATAAGCCTTTTTTATAAGACTTTTTAGCCCATAAGTAACCAGTCTAACTAAATGAGAAAAGCTCATTCACACCCTACGTTCTCTTGTAGATCACTGAGCTTTGAACGATTCACTGATCTCTTACATTCTGTGTACACGAATTGGTTCAAAGGAGTCATTTGTTTGCGAGTCGTTCTGATCGCCATGTGCGTTCATACTGGCGAACTCACTGTGTACAGAACAACGCTGATTCAAGAGCTAACTTCACAGCTAAAAACATTAGAATGATGTACAGCAAGTTAATTTAGGAAATCTTTTCAAGAAATGCAAGAAAATGTAAATTGAACATAATATAGCTCTTTTACTGAACTCTTCAGCGTCTCACTGCTGGTAACCAAACAGCGCCTCCATTGTTTCGTAACTGCAGTTACAAATGACAATCTGTTTAATAATGCACGCAGTGTTTTTTGTCAAGACACTCGACATATTTTTGCCGAGAGTCTAAGGCGGGACGAAATTTGATTGAGGCGGCCGCCTCCAATTTCTTTATGCAGGAAAAACCCTGATCTGGGATTACTATATATAAAGTGTGTCTTCTCTCCATCCTTTCATGCATTTAAATGTGACCAAATTTCTGTACTAGTGCGTACAGTATGAATCGTTAGCACTGTACTGACGTTATTATATTATGTCTTTATGTACCCATCGGTCTGCGAAGCGGAGTCAAACAACCTTTCTACCTTTGAACTGGCCCTCTCCTACCAAGCGCACAGCGCTCTTTGTTTGACAGATGTTTTGGTCGTCAGTCATTATTGTCGGTGTTGATGGAGAAATACTCACCGGCACATTATCATTGCTCGTGGCCGGGAGAGTGCTGCGTCTGGCAGGAGAGAGATGCGCTACTGCTGTAGGAGCAGCGGTGGAGTTTGTGTGGGGAAAAAGCAGAGACGTTGGCAACAATCTTTTGTAAATCGTCTTTTTTCCTCTCCACTGGTGTAGCCGCGTTCTTTGTTGTTTTATTTCCCTGCGACTTTTACTTCATTTTGCAGCTAATGTACCACACAATGACACTCTCGCTGTGGGCAGTTCTACTAATTCCGCCGCTGCGTTAACGTTCTCTAGCTGGTGTCGAACTCGTCTCGTGCATATACAGTGCTAATGGAATGATTCACTCTAATCTATAATGGGGGGAGTGCCTTCGTACAGATGTCATAACGTAAAACCTTAACAGGGATATCCCGACTATTTTGATGATGACTTGGGGCTCTACGTGGCTGCTGACATGGCTTATTGGTTAAGTCCACCCCTTCCTTTTGGGGGCCCCTGGTAGCTCGGGGCCCCAGGCGATTGCCTACCTTTGCCTAATGGTAAGTCCGCCCCTGCTAATTCGTGTGCATGCGATTTATTGCTTTTATCAGCTCTGTCTGCAGCCTCACATCAACGCACATACACCTGGCTCCGCCTTCACGCTCGAAATGCATTCTCAAGTCCGCATTGAATTTTGCAACACTCGGCGCGCTGTGTAATGAAAATGCAATCCAAAATGTTCAACCCGTGAATGTTAATGCATTTAGGGAAAATAACATTTGAATGATCATTTTGCAACAGTTTTGCTTGGCTGTCTTAAACACATATACTCAATCCGGGGAATGCATTTTCATTTTAATTTTGCAACTTAAAGAGAATTAAAATATGCATTTCAAAATACATATTAAAAGTAGTGTAGGAACGGACAAATGTCAATTGTGTTATTGAATTTTCATTTTCATTTAGCACCTAATGTTGCACATATGTTATTTTAAATGTATATTTAAAGACATAAATGCATTGTCATTTTACATACTGCATTGCCATTTTGCAAATTGCATTTCAATTTGATAATTGCTACCAATATGCTTCCATAGTTTATCTCCTGAGTTATCAATGTAGTCTGGTTCTAAGCTTGTTCGGGCATTTAGATCACCACATAGCACAATTTTCCCTTGCGTTTGAAATTGCTACATTTCTTTTTGTAAAGTGAAATATTTCAACATCATAATATGAGTCTCTGTCAAATTGAGTTGAGTTTCCATTAGGTCACAATGATCTGTCTGTAACCTGTAGGACAATGAGTGGACACATCTGATCTACACCATGTTTCTGTCAGAATTAATCATTCAATCAACATTTTTTATATTATACAAAACATCTAAGTTTGTGCTCTTTAATCCAAATGTAATAGAGGACGAACCCTGAAGTTCCAAAAGCAAATATTCAACATTTAATAAAATAAGTGATTTAAAATAACGTTGTTTATCTGAAGGCAAAAATAAATAACCTAGAATGAAATGGAATAGAAAAACTTTATTGTCATTGTGCGAGCATAACAAAATTGCACATGTCTAAACCCTATTGTATGTTATAAATAAATCATGTGAAAATTTGACTAGATCAATATTTAGCACAAACAAGTTCATTATGACATGAGAATTACATTTTAGGTGTGCTTTTCTAGTTGCACAGGAGATTTAGATTTCTCCCACATCACTGGAGTTAAGTTCATGTACTGATGATGATGTGGGATGCTTTTGTGATAACACCTGATGTAGCTCTGAGTCTGCTGGGGCGGCTCAGCTGAAGGGTGCTGGGCGTAAGCTTTGACCAATTGTTTTTGTGAGTTTATTTCATTATTGTAAATGATATTTAATTTGATCCTTTGCTTCACACAAATGAAATGTCGTTTTACTTTTTGTAGCATCATCACACTCGAGATGATAAATGAATGTGTTCCCTGTTCGTATTAGTATTTCTGTTTTATTCTGCAATTTTTGCCGTGAGATTGTGTAGGATGTGCGATACGCCACTGTTTGCTGGGCATGTTTGGCTTAAGCCAAACTAGTTGAATGCAAACTAGAGAAACTTCCCCTGAGGTAAAAGTTAAAAAGGTGCGAGCCACAACAGCAGTTTTCTTTTTCCTTGTGGTTTGCATTTCTTTGATTTGAATCTCTTAACATCACGTACACAAACAGCGAGGTCCAATTTATCGTTTTTACTGTTTGATAAAATACTAACATATCAGAATCAGAGTCAGAATCAGAAAGAGCTTTATTGCCAAGTACGTTTGCACATACAAGGAATTTGTTTTGGTGACAGGAGCATCCAGAACACAGAAACAGCAACAACAATACACAGAGACCATAACACAATATAGGCCCAGTTTCACTAACACAGTCCAAATCTCAGACTAAAATGCTTGTTTTTCAGCTGTCTTATCTAAAGTATGCAGTGTTGCAGCTGCCACATTATCAGCCAGCTTTTCTTTCATTTACTGACTAAAGCCCATTTTTGACCAGTGTTAATACTGCACACAGTTTTTTGTGTGTGTTTTCTTATATAAACCTAACCCAGTGTTTATCAGGTTCTTTTTACTATGAGAAGTGTTTTCCGTGTCTGGACTGGGATCTGTAGAAGTAATATTCGAGCTGTTAATGGTGTTCACTCAAGCAAATGATTTTTGCTGCTTGTTGAATTTACTTAACTTGCTTAAGTTAAATCAACACAACTTTTGGAAAATTTGGTCACAACATGATTTTTTATGTTTAGTCATATAACTGAATCCATTCATGTTGGGACAACATAAAGGAGTTGTGTTGTGTTGACATAAAACAGTTACAATTGGGCAGAGGACTTATATTTCCCAGCATGCTTTGCGTATAACTGCATTTTGAGAGTTATTTTCTTAAATAAGTGTTATCTTATGCATTTTTCAGTAAAAGAAACACTTTTTAGTGTTTAATGTGCATTTATCTTTAAGATTTTGAAGAGTTTGTTATATTTTTGAGTTTTGATTGTTCAGAAAAGTGTTGCCTTTGGTTATGTCATGGGCGGTTACGATCCATTATTTGCATTTCTGTTGAGTTCTATTAACTCAATACCTGCTTATTATAAAAAAATATTGAGTGCTTTGAAATAATCTAATCGATAAGATTGGGTTTTTTATATTGGTTTTATGTAAAATATGCATGTATATGACACAAATTAATTTAATCAAGACTACTAAAAAAATTAAGTTCATACAACAAGATTATAAAGGATCGTTTCAAACAAATTAGATTTTGTTGGAGAAATGTAATTCAATTTTGTGGAAAAGATTTCCTTAATTTAATTAAGTTCGTTCAACAACTTTTTTTGAATGTATGAAGAACACTGAAAAGATGCATGTTTAAGCTGTTTCACAAGAGTGAGGAAAAATAAGCACTGACCTGTTTTCTTTACATAAATTTGAATTGATCTTCTTAACAAATGAGTTCCAAGCAAAACAGAACTAAACAAAACAAAGAAAATCAGGTCATTTGTATTTGTATTACACAATACATATCATTTCATTTATCTTTACATACTGATCATGACTTTTTGTGTGCTGTGCAGCAGACGATCTCAATAATTTCTATATATCACTCGTCCTTTATCACTGAGTGTGTTGAGGAGTATTATCATGGGATCTAGATTTGGTGTAATGTCATTTAAAATCCAGTGCGTAGCAAACCGCTCACAAATTTCCTGTTAATAAGATTGGCTTCAATTAGTTTTTCATCGTTAAATTACAGATTTTTGCCATTCTACTTGGAAAATCTGTAGACAAATAGTTATACACATTTTTCTAACAAATGTTCCTGCCCAGTAAATGCTTCTTTAGACAAACATCAATATGGCCACTCAAAAGCCTCCTGGTTTCGATAATTTGGGTTAGTTTTGTTTGGTCATTGGGCTGGTTTTGATACACACACCTGGCAACCCTGTGACCAGTGTCCATTACTTCCAGTCAAGTCTCTACAGAGATGCATATGTTCAGAACATCTAATGCTTTTGACCTGTTGCATAAAGCTGCGTTCTCTTGCTACCATGGTCACGTTCCTTACTTTGGTTGTCCTAGAAACATTTATAAACAAACCCTGCAGTAACTGACAAGAGACGGATGATGTGAGCTCCGCTGCTGTACTCCTATTGGTAGTCGCTCCCGAAAGTCATTCATCATTCGCATGAAGTTGAGCAAATCTCAACTTTGTTGAGTCTCTAGACACGCCCACTTCTTGTCGCCAACGGTCACTGACGCCGGCTCTCCATTGAAATGAATGACATCACCTTGCTTTGTCGCTGGGGGTCTGAACGGGGCATAAAAACAAAACCTAGATTATGGAAACTCTTGTTATTATAATCAGTGTGAAACTGAAGAACTGAATCTTTACTCAAGAGAGATCATCCAACAAACATCATCCAGTATTGAGAAGGCCGCTGACTCACAGACGGGTCAGTCTGAGGTAGTTTCATAGGACTCGTGTTCATGTAAATTCCCTGTACTTATATTTACTCATATGATATCAGCATATTGCTGTTCAATATTTCTTAACACCATGAACTGTATTTAAGTGAAACAGAGAAACATGTTCATGTGTGTATGTCTTGCGATTTTAAAGCTAGAAGCAAACAAAACCAAACAGACACCTGATGACCCANCACAGATTGACTTTCTTTTTCGTTAATTTTCCTTTTTATTAATTCAGGTATGTTTTCTACCCATGTTTATGTTTAATATTGTCGTTTTGAATTAATGTTTTATGTTTTATATTGAGAAAAATGTTCAACATTGTTGACTTAATCATATGCAGTTTATTTGAAAATTGTAATATGAGTTCAGTTCGCGGTAAGCGCAGCTGAGGAAAGGTCAATGGCGAAACTGTGAAGAAAGGCCACAGATTGACTTTCTTCTTCATTCATTTTCCTTCTTATTAATTCAGAATAAAAAGTGATCTGAGGAATCTCTGTTGTCCGGTCTCCTTAAATCACAACACAACGCAGAGCGAAGGTGCAGACTGGTCACATATGCATGTAAACACGAGAAAACAGGTTTCTTTTGCATGTAAACACACTCATTGAAACATAAGTCTGAAATTATTCTAACAGTACAGAATTATGAGTCAAATTTACCTGTTCCATACACCTCCACCTCACACAGAGACAGATGAGCAGTACTTCCAGGCATGAACACATTCACATAACGTCCCAACATCCCAGGACACGAGTAAGTGATGGTGCGAGCAGCTTGCAGACCAGAAGTTACAGCACATCTAGAGAGAGAGAGAGAAAATCAGTCCGTCGGCATTCAAATCAACCAACCAATCGATCAAAAGTGTTGAAGTGATTTCACGAATAACTTTACATGGGATTGTTGTTTCCGTTGTTTTCCAGTGAGTTTCCGACACGAATCTCGGCTCCGTTGGCTTGATCCAAATAGTCGTCGTGAGCAGTGATGATCACTGTACTGATGTTATAAACATCCAAGAGATCCAACCTCCACCATGGGTTACTATGATTCAATGTAGCAAAGCAGTATTCAGAGCCATATTTTTTACCATCTATGGCATTTTGAGCTACCCAGGTGAGATGTGTGGATGACTGTGTAACTGTTCCATGCAATGCTAAATTCTCTAGAAAAACGACATTGACAATGAAATATTCAGAATATATTCCATGAGCGATGAATATGAAAAACACAAACATGCCATCAAATGAAGCCTTTATTTAACTGTACATCATTTTTGCATTTTGTTCGTATGTCCAAATTAGCTGTTTTTCAGGGAATGGAAAAAAAACACGCAACTTTTTCAACAATTATATTCTGTGTTGTCGAAGTTGACGAGCATTTTTTAATTTTTTATCCGTTAGATATTTGCTAAACCCAGTGACAAACATAAAGATAATCATGATGTATGGCAAAAAATAAAAATCACAAAAAATGGAGTTACGAGGTTTCAGAAGCGATATGAAGAATTGTATTACCTTCCAAACTACCCTGAATGGAAGCAAGACCTGTTGAGAAACATTTTACAGCATTTCAGACTGATAATGAGTTGATGAATTATCTTTCATTAGCAGTGTTAAAGATTTCAATCGTTGGTAACATGATGTGTGTGTTATATGAGATGATGTGAGCTGTATTCACCAGAAAGTAAAATCAGATGAATGAGTTTGTCCATGTCACTGTGTAAAGATGATGAAGCAGATCCAGAGATGACTGATGAGAGAGAAGAGAATCGAGTTTCTTAAGGGCGTTGTGAGCAGAACTTTAATATGAAGGTCTGTGGAGGTGTGTCCTCCTCTCTATCCATCAATACATCCCTCTGGACATTTGACTCTCCACCCTCTTGACATCATCATTGGCAGTTTTATGATTTTGTTTGACATGTCATTGAATCTTTAGAAATCACTCCTTTCCTCACCTCCGGCTGTCATTTTAGGTCAAATTAACAAATCAAATCAGGTACAAATGCAAAACTGAGAACGAATCTAAAGCCCTTACATGTGTCATGAAAACGTGACATGTCCCGCTGTTCTCTTGGGTGCGACGCGCTCATTGAGGAAGGGGATGGACACGATGTCTGTCTCAGGTGTTTGGGTCTCCGGCACGCTGAGGCAGCCTTCGTGGATACATCCTGCCCGCACTGCGGGTGGATGCCTATGCAGACGTTGCGGTCACGGGTGGCGGTATTCTTCATGGATAAAGCCACCACCTCGTCTGTTACCCGATCCGTGACGGCAGTGACTACGGCCCTGCCGCCCGCTTCGGTTAACACCGGGGGTGATATGGGGATTACTGTGAACGTTAACCCGCCAGCTGCAGGCTCACGGACCGTTCACGCCCCGTTTCGCTCGTCTGACCATCCCTTAAAAGACGGTCCTACACCGTCTTGTTCCTCTGCCACGTAATCGGAAGTGCGTGACGAAGATGAGATGTCGATCACAGCATCGGAGGGCGATCTTTTGGCATCTGACCCCGACGATTCCTCGGAGCTACCCTCCCAAGGGGGGTCTAGCCCAGGAAGAAGCGGACGTTAAGATGTCAACCATGCTTTTCCGGGCCGCCGCGAGCATTGGGCTGCAGTGCACAGCACCGCCTCCAGTGGCTCCAGTGCCCCCTCCTCAGGCTGCCTCCCGGAAAAGAACGTCGAAGAGGAAACCGCCTCCCCATCAGCAGCCATCGCGGAAGCAGAAGCGGCCCTGACAGAGAGACCCCAGGGAGATTGAGACTACCATCGGGCCCGATTCCAGCCACCACATCGCTGGATCGGATAGGGACGGTTCCTGCCCAGTCCTACCATCAGCTGGTCCCCCCTGGGGGGCCAGCGCCCACTTCCTCACAAAAAGAGCTTCCTCTCTCTCTGGGTTTTCACAGCCGTTCCCACCCTCTGGTCGACGGTGGACGGCAACTCGACGTTGCATCATGGCGAAGCGCAATGTTGAGTATAAACACCAGCCTTCAGCACTCTCAGACTGACAGTGCGTTGAGCTGGACAATCGCCAGGCAGGAAAAACAGCAGAGCCGATCTCCTCCCCGGGGGTCCTCCCCCGGCAAGGAATGCGTACTGCTAGCCATCGAACCACCCTCCGCGGGGGCGATGAAGCAGATAGAACCTCTAGTCCCCCTGTGTCGGTTTCTGGGAGCTTGGTCTCAGATTCCCAGACTGTCAGGCTAGCTGAGGAAGACGATCCGTCTCGGCTACGCGATTCAGTTCGCTACACGTCCGCCCATGTTCCGGGGCGTCCTTTTTACCTCAGTCAGAGGTAGGGATGCCCCCGTACTGCGGGCGGAGGTCGCCTCCCTTCTGGTGAAGGGAGCGATTGAGCCCGTCCCACCGGCCGAGATGTTCAGCGGGATCTACAGCCCGTACTTCATTGTCCCCAAGAAAGGTGGGGGGTTGCGCCCTATCTTGGATCTGCGTGTTCTGAACAGACACCTACACAAGCTGCTTTCAGGATGGTCACACAGAAGCGCATCCTGACGTCCGTCAGGTGTCAGGACTGGTTCATGGCAATCGACCTGAAGGACGCGTACTTTCATGTCTCGATCCTCCCTCGACACCGGCCGCTCCTGCGGTTCGCGTTCGAGGGACGGGCATATCAGTACAGAGTCCTCCCCTTCGGTCTGTCCCTGTCTCCACGAGTCTTTACGAAGGTCGTGGAAGCCGCCCTCCTTCCCCTCAGGGAAGAAGGTGTGCGGGTACTCAACTATCTCGACCACTGGCTCATCTCGGCTCACTCGCGAGATCTGTTGTGTACACACAGGGACCTGGTGCTCCGGCACCTAGATCGGTTGGGGCTACAAGTCAACTGGGAAAAGAGCAAGCTCTCCCCCGTGCAGAGCATCTCCTTTCTCTGTATGGAACTCGACTCCGTCTCCATGACAGCGCGACTGACTACAGAGCGCGCCCGGTCAGTGTTACACTGCCTGAAGCATTTCAGGTAGCCAGCGGTCTCCCTGAAACAATTTCAGAGGCTCCTGGGGCACATGGCATCCTCGGCGGGGGTGGTCCCCCTCGGGTTGATGCACATACGACCGCTCTAACACTGGCTACAGAGTCGAGTTCCTTGGAGAGCGTGGCACACCGGCAGCAGGCGTATGGTCATCACGCCTTTCTGCCTGCGCACCCTGACCCCTTGTTCGTCTATGGCCTTCCTACAGGAGGGGGTCTCCCTAGGGCAGGTATCAAGACACATCGTGGTAATGACAGATGCCTCCCTTCAGGGCTGGGGTGCTGTGTGCAATGGGCACGCAGTGTCGGGGCGGTGGACGGGCCCCCGCCTGCGTTGGCATATCAACTGCCTGGAGTTGTGGGCTGTGCTACTTGCACTGAAGAGGTTCCAACCCT
>NW_026634226.1:10664-19063 GCF_024868665.1 Triplophysa rosa
CAGAGATGCTCGATCAGGTACGTACTGTCCTTTCTCCAGGAGAGACTTGAGAAGAACCTCTCCCCTTCCACACTGAAAGTGTATGTTGCCGCTATAGCCGCACATCACGATCCAATTGCTGGTAAGTCTCTAGGACAGCACGACCTGGTCACCAGGTTCCTGAGGGGTGCGAGACGGTTGAATCCGCCTCGCCCGCGCCCCGTACCCTCTTGGGACCTCGAAGTGGTCCTGAGGGCCTCCAGAGGCCCCCCTTCGAGCCCCTAGGAGAGGCCGATCTTTCTCGCCTGTTGATAAAGACGGCCCTCCTGGTAGCGCTCGCCTCCTTCAAGAGGGTAGGGGACCTACAAGCATTCTCTGTGTCCTCGGGTTGCCTAGAATTCAGCCCTGGAGACTCTCAAGTTATCCTGAGACCACGGCCTGGCTGCGTGCCCAAAGTTCCCACCACTCCCTTCCGGGACCAGGTGGTGAACTTGCAGGCGCTCCCCACCGGGGAGGAAGACCCAACCCCATCCGTGTTGTGTCCAGTACGTGCACTGCGCCCCTACTTGGACTGCACGCAGAGCTTCAGAAGCTCTGAGCAGCTCTTTGTCTGTTTTGGAGGTCAGCAGAAGGGGAGAGCTGTCTCCAAACAGAGACTGGCGCACTGGATCGTGGATGCCATATCCTTGGCATACCGGTCGCAAGATCGCCCCTGCCCCTTAGGAGTTAAGGCGCATTCCACTCGGGGTGTCGCCTCCTCGTGGGCACTGGCTCAGGGCGCCTCTCTGGCAGACATCTGCAGAGCTGCGGGTTGGGCTACGCCCAATGCCTTTGCGAGGTTCTACAACCTCCGCGTTGAACCGGTGTCAGCCCGCGTCCTGCAGGGCAACAGATAGGACCGGCAGCCGTTGGGCGTACGCCTGCGGAAGCCCTTCCCCCTCCGGGGGGAGCAGTGGCGATCCCGCCTCAATTCTTTCCCCTCGGGTAAAGAACAGGCATTCCATCACTAAGCACCCTTCCAGGGGAACAGTTGAGTTATCTCCCAGATGGCTCTAACCGGACCCAGTGATCCAGACGTGGTAACACCCCCTCCGTGGGCTGTTCCGTCTGTTGTATCCTTATGAATGGTTCCCACCTTGGCAACCCATGACCTCCCCAGGTGGACTCCCACCTTGCGGTTAACTCCTGCAGTCCGCACATTCCTCCCATGAGTTCTCCCCTGATGGTGAGACCATGTGGTGTCTCCACTAATTCCTCCCTACGGTAGGTAGTGGCCTCTGCAGCGTTTTTCCACCAGGGGGAATAATGCTTACCCAGTGGCCCGTACGGTGCCGGGCGGCTTCTCTCTATTTAGAGAATTAGTACTCCGCCCGTGACGGCCAGTGACCGGGGCTTCCCAACTTTTGTGTAAAGCTCGGGGTCCCCCTTCCTCTCCACTGGAAGGTCATAATTTCACGTTAGCATCTTCGTCTGACTCGCCCAGGCCAGTCAACGTCACTCCGCAGAGATTGTAACACGGCTCAGTGCTGTGGCATTTTCCATAGGAACCCCTTTCTGTCGGTTCGACACAACGTCGAGAGACCGACAGAAAGGGAACGTCTTGATTACGGATGTAACCTCTGTTCCCTGATGGAGGGAACGAGACGTTGTGTCCCTCATGCCACAACACTGGCCGCCCACCCCAGCGGTCAGGGGAGGATGCTTTAGGCTCCTCAGACCAAAGGTGAATGAATGAGCACGCCGGCTTCCCTCTTATACCCGGACATCCGGGGAGGAGCCCGGCATGCAAATTTCATTCGCCAATTTTCATTGGCCTTTTCTAAATACTCAGAAGATGATAGGTTCTCAAGACAAACCCCATTCTGTCGGTTCGACACAACGTCNTCCAGTGCGTAGCAAACCGCTCACAAATTTCCTGTTAATAAGATTGGCTTCAATTAGTTTTTCATCGTTAAATTACAGATTTTTGCCATTCTACTTGGAAAATCTGTAGACAAATAGTTATACACATTTTTCTAACAAATGTTCCTGCCCAGTAAATGCTTCTTTAGACAAACATCAATATGGCCACTCAAAAGCCTCCTGGTTTCGATAATTTGGGTTAGTTTTGTTTGGTCATTGGGCTGGTTTTGATACACACACCTGGCAACCCTGTGACCAGTGTCCATTACTTCCAGTCAAGTCTCTACAGAGATGCATATGTTCAGAACATCTAATGCTTTTGACCTGTTGCATAAAGCTGCGTTCTCTTGCTACCATGGTCACGTTCCTTACTTTGGTTGTCCTAGAAACATTTATAAACAAACCCTGCAGTAACTGACAAGAGACGGATGATGTGAGCTCCGCTGCTGTACTCCTATTGGTAGTCGCTCCCGAAAGTCATTCATCATTCGCATGAAGTTGAGCAAATCTCAACTTTGTTGAGTCTCTAGACACGCCCACTTCTTGTCGCCAACGGTCACTGACGCCGGCTCTCCATTGAAATGAATGACATCACCTTGCTTTGTCGCTGGGGGTCTGAACGGGGCATAAAAACAAAACCTAGATTATGGAAACTCTTGTTATTATAATCAGTGTGAAACTGAAGAACTGAATCTTTACTCAAGAGAGATCATCCAACAAACATCATCCAGTATTGAGAAGGCCGCTGACTCACAGACGGGTCAGTCTGAGGTAGTTTCATAGGACTCGTGTTCATGTAAATTCCCTGTACTTATATTTACTCATATGATATCAGCATATTGCTGTTCAATATTTCTTAACACCATGAACTGTATTTAAGTGAAACAGAGAAACATGTTCATGTGTGTATGTCTTGCGATTTTAAAGCTAGAAGCAAACAAAACCAAACAGACACCTGATGACCCATTTTCATGACACATGTAAGGGCTTTAGATTCGTTCTCAGTTTTGCATTTGTACCTGATTTGATTTGTTAATTTGACCTAAAATGACAGCCGGAGGTGAGGAAAGGAGTGATTTCTAAAGATTCAATGACATGTCAAACAAAATCATAAAACTGCCAATGATGATGTCAAGAGGGTGGAGAGTCAAATGTCCAGAGGGATGTATTGATGGATAGAGAGGAGGACACACCTCCACAGACCTTCATATTAAAGTTCTGCTCACAACGCCCTTAAGAAACTCGATTCTCTTCTCTCTCATCAGTCATCTCTGGATCTGCTTCATCATCTTTACACAGTGACATGGACAAACTCATTCATCTGATTTTACTTTCTGGTGAATACAGCTCACATCATCTCATATAACACACACATCATGTTACCAACGATTGAAATCTTTAACACTGCTAATGAAAGATAATTCATCAACTCATTATCAGTCTGAAATGCTGTAAAATGTTTCTCAACAGGTCTTGCTTCCATTCAGGGTAGTTTGGAAGGTAATACAATTCTTCATATCGCTTCTGAAACCTCGTAACTCCATTTTTTGTGATTTTTATTTTTTGCCATACATCATGATTATCTTTATGTTTGTCACTGGGTTTAGCAAATATCTAACGGATAAAAAATTAAAAAATGCTCGTCAACTTCGACAACACAGAATATAATTGTTGAAAAAGTTGCGTGTTTTTTTTCCATTCCCTGAAAAACAGCTAATTTGGACATACGAACAAAATGCAAAAATGATGTACAGTTAAATAAAGGCTTCATTTGATGGCATGTTTGTGTTTTTCATATTCATCGCTCATGGAATATATTCTGAATATTTCATTGTCAATGTCGTTTTTCTAGAGAATTTAGCATTGCATGGAACAGTTACACAGTCATCCACACATCTCACCTGGGTAGCTCAAAATGCCATAGATGGTAAAAAATATGGCTCTGAATACTGCTTTGCTACATTGAATCAAAGTAACCCATGGTGGAGGTTGGATCTCTTGGATGTTTATAACATCAGTACAGTGATCATCACTGCTCACGACGACTATTTGGATCAAGCCAACGGAGCCGAGATTCGTGTCGGAAACTCACTGGAAAACAACGGAAACAACAATCCCATGTAAAGTTATTCGTGAAATCACTTCAACACTTTTGATCGATTGGTTGGTTGATTTGAATGCCGACGGACTGATTTTCTCTCTCTCTCTCTAGATGTGCTGTAACTTCTGGTCTGCAAGCTGCTCGCACCATCACTTACTCGTGTCCTGGGATGTTGGGACGTTATGTGAATGTGTTCATGCCTGGAAGTACAGCTCATCTGTCTCTGTGTGAGGTGGAGGTGTATGGAACAGGTAAATTTGACTCATAATTCTGTACTGTTAGAATAATTTCAGACTTATGTTTCAATGAGAGTGTTTACATGCAAAAGAAACCTGTTTTCTCGTGTTTACATGCATATGTGACCAGTCTGCACCTTCGCTCTGCGTTGTGTTGTGATTTAAGGAGACCGGACAACAGAGATTCCTCAGATCACTTTTTATTCTGAATTAATAAGAAGGAAAATGAATGAAGAAGAAAGTCAATCTGTGGCCTTTCTTCACAGTTTCGCCATTGACCTTTCCTCAGCTGCGCTTACCGCGAACTGAACTCATATTACAATTTTCAAATAAACTGCATATGATTAAGTCAACAATGTTGAACATTTTTCTCAATATAAAACATAAAACATTAATTCAAAACGACAATATTAAACATAAACATGGGTAGAAAACATACCTGAATTAATAAAAAGGAAAATTAACGAAAAAGAAAGTCAATCTGTGGCCTTTCTTCACAGTTTCGCCATTGACCTGCCAGTCAAAACGGATCATTTTAGCCACAGATCTTAATTAACGAACACTCTCGAAACAAATACATACTTCATGTTCCACAACCTTTCAATAAGATTTAACTGCATTTTTAACACAAAAATAGATAATAAATCACAAGAAACGAACTTATTTTAAGCTCTTTAGAGAGAGCTCGAGCAGAAATCACATTACCTCAGCTGCGCTTACCGCGAACTGAAGAAAAGCAACCGGAACTTAATTCTTAAAGGGGACACGTACCGTATTTCACAATTACAACAAACACTAAAAAATGTGCATATAAGCATAGAAAACAGCTCAAATAACAGAAATCAATATGAAACGAATTGCCAGAATACACAATAATTGATTAAGGGAGAAATTTTGTGTGAAATTAATAAATTGAATACACATCTGTTACACATATCAATAAATGATGTTATGTAAATGATGAATGAAGTTCCGGAGAAGCACATGCAAATAATTACACAGCTGCCCGGCATTAACAATCACGCCACCTACCAAATCAGAGCGAGCTCTATAAATAGTTAAATCGCCTTACCTCTTTCACTCTACACTTTCGCAGCATCCCGCTTCCACCCCGACTCCTCACCACTAAAGCCTGGCTCAGATTACAGGATTCTCGGCCAGAATTTACCCCGATTTCCCCTCCTGAGAATCTGTGAAAAAATCGGGTCCAGAACCTCGATCGGGTCCGAGATTCGGCCGAGATTATCACGTAATGTGAGGCGTTCACAGATCGAATCTTACACCTCCCGATCTGCTCCGAGAGAGATCGGGGCCGCCCCGATCATATCAAACATGTTTGATATTTAGGATTTTAAATCGGGGTGATGACGTTGGTACTTTCGCAACAGCCAATGAGAGGCACATCTGCAAGGTGACTGACAGACCTTTAAAAATGTCGACCGCGAAAGCTCCTGCAAGGGTACGTTGGACAGCGGAGATGGAAGAACAACTTGTGGCAACAGCATGATTGTCTATATAATGTATCCTCCAAAACAAACCACAACCGCACAGATAAGGAAAAGAGCTGGGGAGAAGTCGCGTCGGTTTTAAATGTACCGGGTAAGTTAACTGCTAACGCGCAGCTTGTAGTTTCGTTCAACAGATTGTTATTTGGCTATAGGCATACATATAACATGCGTTTATGTGTTTGTTTTTATGCTGTATCTTATAATCACATTGGCATTCATCTTTATTCTCGGCAGCAACTTTTTTTTTTCTTCCGTTATTTATTAACATTAAACTTAAGCGGCTCGCCCAAAGCACAGTCATAACTTCAGCCCTAGCAAAAAGCATTATAGCACCCCCTGCTCAAAATATGTTCCTGCGGCTTTGGACAGACAGACAGAGAATCGTTCAGAGAGCGACAAAGACGTTACACAACCGTTGCCAGGTGAGATCACGTGAAATTAACTTTGCAATGTCCCTTTGTTTACTTCTGTTTCCCGGTGAGATGACGTAAGAGGCGTCCTCTGGTATGATAATCTTAATATTATCCTGTAGTTTGGGTGTCTTAGGATGTCTTTTGATGTGAAATTATGAAATAAAAAAAACTTCCAATCAAACTATCTAAATTTTTATTTTTGCACTTGCTACCTTTAGGCTTATTTATAAACACAACTTTACGCCCCAACGTTTTCTTATCTGGACATTTCACATTCATAAATGCGAGTTTACAAAGGGCAAACCTATTTTTGTAGTGCTTGAAAAAGAGATTCAAATGTAGATGTGATGTCAACATCTAAAAATAGTAAACCCATTAAAACAGTTACTATTAGCTCCTTTTACAAAACTGCATATCCTATGGATATGTAAAATATGTGTAATTTAGTTGTACACTGATGAGTGTGAGCTTGTTTAAGATTTTAAATAAGAGAATCTGTCAAGATTCTCCTTATGTGTGTGCTGCAACCAGAATTTTTAATCTTTCCGAATTTTAAAACTCCTGTAGTCTGAGCCAGGTTTAAGATTTTAAATAAGAGAATCTGTTAAGATTCTCTTTATGTGTGTGCTGCAGCCAGAATTTGAAATCTGTTAGGATTTTAAAACTCCTGTAGTCTGAGCCAGGCTTAACCCTCGTTTCTTCCAGAAAGGGGGGGGGGGGGTGGAGCTCTCTGGGCTCGGGCAAACACCGAGATCAGAGCCCTCGCCGCGGACAAGGGGGAGTGCTCTGGGGTCGGGAGAGAATGCCGACCCCAGAGAATGACCAATTTTTTCAGTTGGCCAAGATTTCTAAAAATCCTTTCTTTGTATTGGTCCTAAGTAATATTCTAATTTTCTGAGATACTCAATTTGTGATTTTCATTAGTTGTCAGTTATATTCATCAAATTAAAAGAAATAAACATTTGAAATATATCAGTCTGTGTGTAATGAATGAATATAATATACAAGTTTCACTTTTTGAATGGAATTAGTGAAATAAATCAACTTTTTGATGATATTCTAATTATATGACCAGCACCTGTATCTGCAGACTACCTGATCAACTGTCTTTCAATATATGTTTTCTAGAGAATTTAGCATCGAAAGGAACAGTTACACAGTCAACCACATTGAGCAACTATGTAGCTGAAAAAGCCAAAGATAATGCAAGATATGATGGAGATATATGCTCTGCTACATTGTTTCAAACTAACCCATGGTGGAGGTTGGATCTTCTGGATGTTTATAACATTGGCACAGTGATCATCAGTACTAGATGGTATCCCGCTGAAACCAACGGAGCAGAGATTCGTATTGGAAACTCACTGGACAACAATGGAAACAACAATCCCAGGTAAAGTTATTGATGAAATCACTTCAACACTTGATTGACTGAAACACCTCTATGGAGATTGATTGGTTTTCTCTCTCTCTAGATGTGCTGTAGTTTCTGGTTTTCTAGTTGGTCACACCATCAGTTACTCATGTCCTGGGATGTCGGGACGTTATGTGAATGTGTTCATGCCTGGACTGATAAATCGTCTCTCTCTGTGTGAGGTGGAGGTGTATGGAACAGGTCATTTTTAACATATTTTAATACCATTCGATAGAACTGTGAAATTGGATTCATTTGACAAGAATTAACTAGCACATACTAATAAAATGTATTGCTTTGGACAAAAGCATCTGCTAATGCATGAATGTAAATTTTAAATGTTATAAGGGCTGAACTGATTTAGATGATTCTTACTTGATTCTCATGGTTTATCTGCAGACTGACTGATCGTCTGTCTTTCAATATATATTTTCTAGAGAATTTTGCATTTAAGGGAACAGCCACACAGCCATCAACATATCTCACCTGGGTAGCTCAATATGCCGTAGATGGTGTAAGATATGGCTCAGTTGAAGCAGAACACTGCTCTTCTACATCATCTGAGAGTAACCCATGGTGGAGGTTGGATCTTCTGGATTATTATGAGATTGACACAGTGATCATCGCTCCTAAACCATCCTGCTGTCCTGAATTTACCACTGGAGTAGAGATTCGTATCGGAAACTCGCTGGACAACAATGGAAACAACAATCCCATGTAAAGTTATTCACTTAAACACCTTTATAGAGGTCGATTGCTTTAAACGCCTCCATTGAGATTCACTCTCTCTCTCTCTCTCTCTCTCTCTCTCTCTCTCTCTCTCTCTCTCTCTCTCTCTCTCTCTCT
>NW_026634226.1:23623-26123 GCF_024868665.1 Triplophysa rosa
CGCCTTCCAGAGGTGGACAGTAACGAAGTAAATTTGCCTGAGTACTGTACTTAAGTACACTTTTTGAGTATCTGTACTTTACTTGAGTATTATTTTTTCTGAGTACTTGTACTTTAACTTGACTACATTTGAAAGACAAATATCATACTTTTTACTCCACTACATTTATAAAAAGGTCCAAAAGTAGAAAATGGTTTCTATGCAGCGGGGTTTCCTGTGTGCGCAATTGATCTGGCTTGCGATCTGCCAGGACCTTTTACTGTTGCCAAGTATTTCAGTTTTTCTAAGCTCGCGGTTTTCCGGCAAGCTTTGAATGGCCATTTGGCAGTTTTTTTTAACGCAAATCTGGCAACTCTGGGATCTTCTCCCGCTAAACTAATGTAAACGTAGTCGCTGCTACATACGTTGATAGCGCTCTGAAAAGGCAAATAGAACATTAAAAGAGGAAAAAGGCACATGTTAAAGTGTGGTGTAATCATCTGTGGGTTACGATCAGTCAAAGATCGTATGAAACATTGTCATGAAAATGATCGGCATAACGGCTAAACGTTAAATAAGCATCACATACACCTTGAGCTACACGTGCGTGTTAACGTCTGATCTGCTGCTATATCATTTAAAGCGATTTGGAGAATGAATGATGTTTTTACTGAAGTAACTATAGTTGAAGTATTCCTTTGAAATAAAAACAATAGAACCCTGCCCAAAATACAACATAAAATGTAATGGATTTAATGGTTATAAATGGGAATTGTACTATGGATACTTGTTGTCTACTTGTATGTGATGGATTCTATTGCTGGGATGGTAAATCCTATTGGATAAAACCCAAAACACACTACAAAGAGGAATTTAATTTAAAAATCTCATTCTAATTAAAAAATTCATTGTTTTTTTTCAGCAGGGATGGTATTTGCATTAAAACCACAGTATCCACAAATTTACCATTTTCTAAATATAGGAACCATACTCCAATTAATAATCTTTAGTAAAACCACAGCAACTAAACATACCATAGTTTCATTATATTCATTATTATACTAGCTATAGTTTATGTTTGTAGTTAAATTATGGTAGATAAGTCCAACAAACACATGGCTTCTACACTTTACTATTTACAAGAACCTTACTACTTACTGGTAAATTGCTGCTAAAACTGGTAAAGGGAATATACAAAATAAAAGAACACTGCTCATAAATACATATAGGCCTAGGGGGCTAATGAGGATAATTAGGCTAAATGATCATACAGGATTATATCTAAACTAAACATATGTGTGCTAAACATATAAAGCTCTTAAGAGGAGTTGCTCACTGCAAAATTTGCCCCATTGACTTTCCATAGTAGGAATAAAAACTACTATGGAAAGTCAATGGGGGCAAATTTTGAAGTGAACTACTCCTTTAATACCACTGATTCTGTGAGCTACTCGGTGTATTCAGTAGGGTGCTTCAGAGGCACTAAGGTATACGACAATAAAACAATGCACAACTGACATAAAGGAAATTTACTTTTAATACTTGAGTACTTTTAAAAGCACGTACTTCTGTACTTTTACTCAAGTAAGAATCTGTCTTTACAACTTTTACTTGTAGTGGAGTAATATTTGACCAGTAGTATCTGTACTTTCACTCAAGTAAGGAAGTTGTGTACTTCGTCCACTCTGGTGGGTTGCATGTACCAAATTGTCTTAACAATTTTAAGATATCAGCGTATGCTGACGATGTCATTGTTTTAATCAGTGGTACTAATTAAGTAAATGTGTTGTTAAAAACTTTAGATGATTAAAAAAAATTATCTTCTGCTAAAGTGAACTGGAAAAAAGTGAAGCCATCTTGGTTGGAAAATGCTTAAGAGGTGAACCAAAGCTTCCTAATGGCCTAAGGTGGACCATGGAGGGTTTTAAGTATTTAGGAGTTTTTCTTGGAAATGAAAATGTTATAAAAAAAGAACTTTGTAGTCATTGTTGAAAAAGTTAAAGTACCTTAGGACAAATGGATGTTTTACGTACTAAAATGTCTTATCAGGGACGGATCCTGGTCATTAACAATCTAGTAGCCTCTGTCTTTGGCACCGCTAGCCTGCATCGACCTCCAATTGACTATGTCCAAAATTCATATCAATTCTAATTGACTTTTTCTGGGATAAATTACATTGGGTGCCCAAAAGTGTGTTGTACCTGTCAAAAGAAGAAGGAGGTCTTGGTCTAATGCATTTGCAGAGCAGAACGGCCACTTTTCGTCTTCAGTATATACAAAGACTTTTAATGTGCCCTCCAGAGACGAGTTGGGTGGATGCTGCCTGTGCAGTTCTTCGAAACATCGGAGGCCTAGGATTGGACAAAGTTTTGTTTTGGCTAGATCCTCAAAGGCTAAAACTATGTGACTGTCCAGTTTTTTATCGTAATTTATTTAAAGTCTGGTCTTTGTTCAGGACTACTAAGGAGAGTAGTACACCTTCTCTCTTCTGGTTATTGAAAGAGCCACTAGTCCTTGGATA